>NC_038244.2:35198064-35204419 GCF_000004515.6 Glycine max
CCAAGTTCATTCTTAGTAACATCATCCTTCACCACACGCTTGTCTCTGGGACACCGACCTGTCTTGGCGCCAGAAAGCGTAGCCAATGCCCCAGTGGAAGTGATGAACGATCCTTTCTCATACTTGATAGCTTGTTCATAAAGCTCTAGCAAATACAAAAAAAATATCAACACTATTAATTAATCTCATTATGTTAGTATTATTATACATAAAATTTTCTCACATATCCAATGCTAAGTAGAATTCATGTTTCATATATATTATATTCTTGTATGTTTAGTTGGCCATAAACTTATACTGAGTGAAATTAATTTAGATTATTCAACTCGTTATTTTTAATTAGTATCATCATTAACGTGCCATTGCCATTCCTGAGGACCTTGACTAGTTCTTTTGAAATATAAGACTTGAGAATGTGATGCTGAACTCAGTTTCGTACATCAGAAGTACAAAATGATGTAATGCCAATCTGTATGACTGTATCATCAATATAATGAAGTTATTAAGATTCATATAACACATTAACACGTGGTAATGATGTGTCTGAAGGAAACTTGTCTTATGAGAAGCTTTAAGGGTCGTTTTTTTTTTTTCTTTTTTCCTTTAGTTATCAAATGTCCATTTATTTATATTTTGTTTCTTATTTTTTAAAATTTCATATCAAAATAGTGAAAATATTTTTTATTTTCCATTATTTTTGTACATTTTTAAAATAAAAGTATAATACTTAAAACAAAGATAACTTAATTAAAATAATAAAAAATAAAAATAAAAACCGTTTTTCTCTAAAAGTAAATTCCTTACGACTCCGTTTAGAGAAAATAATTTATAAATAACATATTTGACTTTATCTCAAAACATAAATATCTATATAAGTATTTGTAGAACCTATAAAACAACTTATAATATATCTATAAACTTAATTTAACCCTAATTCACTTTCGAATATAAAAATAACAACTTATTATAAACACTTATAATAATGAATAAGTGTTATCGAAAGGAGCCAAACTATAAAGAAAAAAACGTGCACGTCTACACGAGAGGTGCATTATAATCTATGGAAATATATAATATATAATAAAAGAATAAAAAGAAAACCTGCGGGGGAGAGGTTATAGAGAACATGTGTGAACTTCAAGGCACTGTCACTGACAGCAATGGTGGGTGTGAGAATTTGGTGTGGCACGTGTTCAACCCTTGACCCTTCGAACTTCCTAGCAGCTGGATCCCCTTTCACTACCTTTGGTCCACTTTCTCTTGTTAGTGATGCCAAAGATGCACTGCATGTACACGTTAATTTCAACAAATTAATATAATATTCTGATTAATTAAAATTATGTTGTTTTTAACTTAAATTGTGATTAAAATTAAGTGACTATCAGTGCTCAGTGCATATATATTACTCGTTTGTGATTAATCATTCAGCATTTATAATCTATTTAGTTTAGGTTATTTCTGTTTTAAATTTTGGTATGGTTTTTCTGGAAAATATAGTAAAAAGTAGATACCAGAAAGGCAAAACAAAATCAATTATATAATGTGAATGGTTTTGTTAGAAATTTCAAGCAGTGATAGAGCTAACCATTGTTTTTTAATTGAGAGAGCCGTATATAAAATTAAATTTGAAGAAGTCAAATGTTAAAAGAATAAAAAGTTAGAAATTAAAAAAAAATCATTAAATTTTAAGAGATGCGTCTACAATTAATAAAATATTGTTTGGCTTATCAAGTTATTTTAAGAGATGAATTAAAAAATAACGTATTAAAAATTTAAAAGTTTATAGAGTAATACACACATATATATATATATATATATATATATATGTATATATATATATATATATGTATGTATATATGTATATGTATATTTTAAAACGCTTTCATAAAAAAAATGGAGCCACCCTGGTTCAACGTTTTGTTTTCTTCCCATAATTTCCCCCTGAAAACTTGGTATATTAATATTATCAGCATATGCTTTTTTAAAAAAATGTTATGAGCGAAAAATAAAGAGTTTAATGGCTATAATGGTATAAAACAATTTTATACATTCATCTAATCATATATTACTTTTTGAATTATTTTTAAAGAGAATAAATTAACTGTCAATGTATAACCCTTCTTTTCAAAAATAAAATGCTAGAACCTGATTGTGTCGACATGAGATATAAAGATGTCATATAAAAATGGAAACTCACTGTTTTATTCGAAAATTATGATAAAATTAATATGTCACCGGATCCTCTCATTGTTTTATTCGAAAATTACGACAAATATAATATATCACCGGATTCTTAATACATGGTAGAAAGAAAGGAGAGGAAATTACTATGTTTATCTATTACGTTTCCATTTTTTAGGCGATAAAGGAATGACCTTAAATAATCATTGTATCTCATGAATGAAAAAAATCTTAATCCTATTCCCGTTCATTGTAGGCAATGCATGTAACCACGATTTATACTATTTAATAGTTAAAAGAACTACTTAAAATCTTTTGGTCACGTAAATATAGTATAGCTAGTTAGCACCGCCTAATATAATCAGTCTCGACCCATAGATAAACATAGCCTAAAAACAATTTTTTTTAAAAAAAATACTTTAGATATGTTAAACCTTTTTTTATTAGAAGAATGAGTTTTTTTATTTTTTTTTATCAATGTATGAAATCTTTTTTACTTTATAAATACTAATAATAAATATATTTTTTCTAGTGAGTCTAAAGCGTAAGTTTTAATTGTTTTATCATTAAATCGATCTTGAATATAATGTATAAGTCAAAAAGGATTATTATATATATATAAAAAAAACTCTTCTAATTAACACCACCTAATATAATGCATGAGTCACATAGGATTATTACACACATAGATCTCTTCTAGTTAGCACCACACAATATATTGCAGCTAGTGGCGGAGGATCATTATAGAGAGAAAAGTTTGTTTGGTGTTGTAATGAAATTAATGATAGAAAACATTACCTGATGGACTCTAGCTGCTGTTTGTTGCGTTCTTCGGTAAAGACGCTGTTAGACGCAGGAAAAGTGCCCTTGGGAGTGGAAGGTGCAGACTTCTTCTTCTGCAAAGAGTGAAGCTCATCAATGGTTTGAGCCTTCACCGTTGGATGACCTTCTTCATCGTCACCAACTTCAATCTTTGTCAGCCCGTTACCGTTTCCATCGTAGTCACTTGTCGGCATCTTCTTCTATATCTAATAATTAAACAATTAACCAGTAACTTTTTTTTAATTATAAAAAAATACGATTAACATACATATATATATATATATATATATATATATATATATATATATATATATATATATGTCAATAAAGTTAAAAGTTGGAGATGTAGATTGGTTTGGTGGTAAAAGATGAAAGGAAGAGGGATAGGATGTGAGTTTGAATTTTTCTTTTGATGAAAACTAACAATTAATATTTATTAATAAAAAATATTAAAAATTATTCTTGATAATAGAATTGATTTGTGTGTGCGCGCTCTGTAATAAAGAAATATCTTTTTATCTGACACCCAATTAAATATATATTTGAGCTGTCATCAGGGGTCCTAGCTAGAAATGACATTCCCAAAAGGATTTATGATGTTTTTTGGGTTCGTCCGTTGGATTGATCTAGACATGCATGTGATCACATAATTAACGATAACTTAAACATACCTAATTTCATCCCAACAAGTCGACCTATTTTAAAATAAAATGATATGCTCAAACTGAGAACCCAACCTCATATCTTAATTGAAGATTTCAAAAGCTAAACTAGAGATCCATTGCATGGTTCAAGATTAAGCCAATAGGCCACGACCACCATGATTAATATATATAAAATACACATGCACACAAAAAAAATGTATTGGAAATGGACATACTATATAAGAACCGGAATTTTGAGCTTGATGCGCAAAGAATGGTTGCAATACAATGAAAGTGCAAACCGGCGGAGAAGAACGATATGGTGGGAAAAATGTTGCTCCAAAGTGTGCCTTTTAAAGGGTACGGTGTCCCCACCTTAACCATGATCGAGTAGTAGTTGAGATAACCATGGTTTGATCAAGCTCCCAAAGATAGAAGAATTCCAAATCACAGACATTAATACAAAGTCATCATCATTAATTAACAATCCCATGGTCTTCATCTCCACCCTAAAAAACTGACGTTGCACACATGTGCTGCCACGTAAGAAAAAAGGTCATTATTGGAAAAATATAATCAAAGTGAAATTTAATATTGTTGCACTTACACGCAGACAAAATTCAGTTGTTCAAAAGAGCTATATTCACCTCCTTTTACTCATTCAGCAAACTTAGCCTAATTTTACTCCATTTAACTCTAGAATTAAAATGGCACGCATGAATAACCGAACTTAAATCTAGAATTGATTTATTCTAGCGAGCACAGAGTGCTCTGAACGTGATTGTATTATTTTTCTATATTTTTTTTTACACATTTTTTTGCATCTATTCATATACAATTTTAATTCCATGTATGTATATGAATAGATGCGCAAAAAATGTGTAGATAAAATATATGAAAACACTATAATTCACGTTCACAACACTTATGTGCTCGCTAGAATAAATCAACTCTAGATTTAAGTTCGGTTATTCATGGGTGCCATTTTAATTCTAGAGTTAAAAGGAGTAAAACTAGGCTAAGTTTGCTGAATGAGTAAAAGGAGGCAAATATAGCTCTTTTTTTTTTTTAATGGGAACAAAGGATTAAAGCTCAAACAGAAAATAAAAATATAATTCATATCTAGTTCAATTGATTAAATATGATATAAGTGAGTATTATAAATTTCTTAATATTGTATTTAATTTTTACAGATAAAAAAATAGATGATATTTTGTTGTTAAATTTTTTTAGAAAATATTTTTCATATTTTAAAAAGATTGAAGTTTTTTTAATTAGTTAAATTATATACGTTTTACAACTAATATTTTAGTCTGTGAAATGCATAAAATAAATAATTATATTTATATAAATAAAATATATAACAAGTTAATATTTTTATGTAACTGAAGAGATTTTTTTGTGGTCAAATTTTCTTATTTCAGAAAATATTTTCATATATTTTTAAGAGAGTGAAGAAGTTTTTGGAAGTAGAGTATATTTTACAATTGACACTAGCATGGAAAAGGGGTCGGGGTCAGGTTTATAAAGGCAGGGGCAAAAAAGTAAAATCAACTTCATCCCTATCGAATTTTATGGCGTTAGGTGAAATTCATGAAAAATCCATCTCATATTTTTTAAAATTTATTTATTCATATATTTTAAATAAATCATAATTTAAATTATTAATTACATTCTAATTCAATCAATATTTATAAAAATTAATAAAGAATCATTACTATAAGAATATTTAAGAATTAAATTATATTTTTATTTTAATGTATAATTTTTAACTTTGTTGTTTAATTAGTATTATAAGTAAAATATTATTTATAATTATTCTATATTTTTATTAATTATAAAAAATATGAAAATAATTACATAATTATATATAATAATAAAATTATATAAATGTATAATTTTATTATTAATAATTACAAATATACATAGCGGGACTAGTACAAGAACCGGGACTAACATATTCGAATCTATCCTCGACAAAGCCAATTTTCCTTGTCAAAATTTGGATGGAGCCAAACAAGCATCCACGGATTCGATTTTTATTGACATACCTAATTGACACAATAAAAAAAATTAGGAGTAATATTTTTCCTTATCTAAGATACTTTTTTATAGTCCTTATTTTTGGTATTTTTTCACGGTAAAAGAGACTTTTATTGATTATTTGCTAAAATAGCCAAGATTATTATTGTAAAATTTATCCTCTATTGATAGACACCTGCGTCATAGGCACGTAATGTCGGATGCAGAAATTTTTATCAGTGGGGAAAAAATAATTTTAATTTGATTAAAAAAGTTTAAATATATTTTTAGTTTCTAATAAATTAGTTAATCTTATTTGGGATCTCTAATAAATTTTTACCTATTAAATCCCTAATAAAATTAAAATTTTATTTTTAGTTCTATTTATTTTATTTTAGTCCTTCTAATATATATCCATTTTTTCATTTTAACCCTTATAAAATTTTGTTCATTTTATATTAGTTATTTTGAAAAATATTTGATAAGGACTAATAACAAATAATCTATATATTACAGGGACAAAAATTAAAAAAACAAATATATAAAAAGGATTAAAACAATATAATATAACAATGACCTAAATATTTTTTTTTGTTTTATTTGTGACTCAATGCAAAAACAATTTTATTAAAAAAAAATAAAATTTATAAATTTATCGAAAATCAAATATATAATAATTTTATTAG
>NC_038244.2:35204519-35209667 GCF_000004515.6 Glycine max
AATTAGATAACAAAAATGGTAATTACATCTGAAAACTAAAAAATAAAGTAATAAATTTAGTATCAATTTATTCTCTCTATTTTATTTTTTATATTTTATACATTCATTTAAAAAAATTATCTAATGAAACAATACCTATTTTTTAGTGGGGCAAATTTTTTTTATTACACATACAAATAAAAAAATAATTCTTGTAGGAGCAATTGTCCTCACACCCTCCCAGGTGTATCCGCTGGTGCAAGAACGAATCCAAATGGGACTGGGGTGATTGGATGGATTATTTATAAAAAAAAAATAAAGTTAATCTAATATATATATATATATATATATATATATATATATATAGTTATTTCATTTTATATATAAAGTATATCTAGTTGTTTCATTTTAATCAATTATCTTGAGTTTGAACTCAAATATTTAATATTTAAATGTGTTAAATATTTAGAAGAGAAAATTTATCATCCTTAACAATCCTATTCCACTAAAATAAATTTATCTCTAATAAAAAATACATGCTTGTGATCTAAAAAAAAGTTATCCAAAAATATATAATAAAAAGTATATTTACATAAAAGATAAATTAAAAGTTATTTTAAAGACTCAACATTGCAATTGTCAATAATTAGTTTCTCATGCAACCAAGAAAATTTATGAATTTATAATAAAAAAAATGGTATTTATGTTGATCATCATTTTTTAAAAACTATTGCTTTGCAAGAAAAAAATGGTAGACTCTTGGTGTAACCCTCATTCAATTAGTTTTTCTAACATTTACACAGTATCATGTCTGAACCCATGCACTTAAGACCAGCCGTTGGAGCTACACAAATATATAATGATAAAAAGAACAAAGATGAGACAGGAAAAGTAAGAAGAATATGGGAAGAATAGTTATATGAATTAGGAAAAAAAATTGTTTGATGTGTCTCAAATTCTAAGTTATCAATTGCTTAGTGTTTGTAAGATCGGTCATTGACAAAGGTTAATAAATGGTTCAAGGCTTAATATATTTTTGGTCTCTCAAATATAGATTAATTTTTCTTTAAAAAATTTGGATTAGTTTTATTTTTGTTCCCAAATTTAAATTTATTTTTTTTAGAAAATATTATTTTTTAACCCCTCTCCATAAAAAAATCTAAGATTATTTTGGGGCAATTGTGATTTTTTTTTATAAAAAGGGACTAATAAGAATATTTTTAAAAATTGAGGGACTAGAAAAGAAAATTTAAATTTGGAAACCAAAAATAAAAGTTCAAATTTGCAAAAAAAATCATATTTAAATCACAATTTTAATTCTCAAAGAAATTTAGAAAAACTAGTAAAGTCATTTGATTGCAAATATGCAATCATTTAGAACTTTTAAATAAAAATATTAATAAATATTTTGAAAGAAAAGTATTAAGAAAATAAATTATACTTAAGCATTTAATTGAAAAGGAGAAAAATATACACCCTTGAACCCACACCCTTATGATTTAAGATAAAGACTATAAAAGGACACAATTAGTTAAAAATTTAAAAAATATAAATAACATTTAAATGCCATTGTTTCCATAATTAGAGTCCCAAATAAAAATAAGAGGTTATTTTCCATGTATGTGTACAGTGCTATCAATCCAAAATTTTGATAAATATATGTTATGTTTAACAAAACTAACTGAAAAACTAATTGATAGTTAAAAGATAATTGAAAATTGAAAATGATAATTTTTTTGATAAAATTATCTGATGAAATAGTTAAAAAATATAAATTACATAAATAAATATATTTTTATACAAATTTTAATTTTATTTTTCTGATAAAATAATATTTTGTAATAGATTAATTTTAAACAGTTAGCTTTTTGTAGTACATAAACTTATTATATATGACTATCAATATCCTATATAATAAAAAGGTTTCACTTACTCTTAGGGGATCAATGATAAGAGAAGAACCACCCTGATGGAAATTCTTGGTGTTAGGCATACCACTGATATTTGCAAGTATCTTGGATATAGGCCTCTAACGGGAAGAGGGAAGAAAGTTGACTTCTAGCATGTGGTCAAGATAATTCAAGGGCAACTTGCATCTTGGAAGAATAAATTACTTTATAGAGCAGAATGTCTTTGCCTTGCTAAATTCGTCCTTGCTTACATTCCTACATATACTATGCAACCGTTCTGGATTCCTCAAGGTGTGTGCAATACTATTAACCAATTGAGCACATCTATGATTTGAGTTAGTTGGAAAGATATAATCAAGCCTAACCATGCTGGTGGCTTAGGTATGCAAGATTCCTGTGTAGCAAATGTCTGTTTATTGAGTAAACTGATATGTGACTTCCTTCATAATAAATTCTGATATGCCGTGGATGTAAGTTCTTTCTCATAAGTATTGTTAAAGCAGTTAATGAGCTCCGACTTGGTTTTGATGGGAATAGGTCCTCTGTTTCACACTATTCCTTTTGTACATTCAGGGTTGACCCAACAGAAAGTGATGCCTAAAGCAAAAATTGAGAGAATTTTTTTTATTATTTTAAAGAATAGAGTGATATGTGAAGCCTTTAGTCAATATGTGTGACCTTTTTACTTTAAAAAATTGATATAGTACATGTTAGTAGGCCTAAACTCAAGCTTTAGTTAGTTTACCTTTGGATGCGTACAGATACATAATACATGCAATATGATTCGTCGAAGAAATACGGAATTGAATTTGTATTGTTCCATGTTGTCTGCTCCTATGGTTGAAACATTGAAGCCTTCGAGCCACCCTTTTGTAAAGTTAAATGTCGATGGTTTGTGGTTATCGCATAATGCTATGGGGGTGGTGGTGTGATTCGTGGATTACAAGGGAATTGGTTGTTTGGTTCGCAAAATTCTATGGTCCTGGGACGCTTTGTATGCCGAATTTCTAGCCCTAAATTAGGATGGTCTCCAGCATGCTTGGAACCAAGGTTATTACTAGATCCGTTGTGAGGTGGATTGCCTTGATTTGTACCATGTTGTCAGTAACCTCAATAGCAATGCAGTGGATTTGCACATGTAGAGGGATATTATTCAGGAAATCAGAGGTCTCCTTCTTCACCCTTGGGAAGTCTCCTTTTATCATATTCACATAAGAGTGTTACTGAGGTTGATTCAAGTGACAGTGACTAGTGTTCCTTAATAAGTAATTCAGGGTTTGAATCTTGGTTGACCCTTAAATATAAAATAAATTGTGTCAGGAGAAAAATACTCATTTTATGTGCACTTCTCTAACAAAGATTTGTAATTATTTTTAATCGTTGTTTCTTGAGGAATTTGTGATCCCCGCCCCCCCTTTTCCTGTCTTAGATTTGTTTCTTTATGATCTAGCTAAGGCTAGATAAACCTTATCTTTTATTTCTTCATTGTACCTATATATATATATATATATATATATATATATATATATATATAACAAAAAGGTAAAAATGAGAAAAACTTTGTCTCATACCTAAAAAAAATAAAGTAAAAATAATAAAATTTTACTTTAAATAGAAAATATTAAAAATAAAATCTAATAAATGTTTCAAAGATAAAAAAAGAAAATATTAGAAGCTAATGTTTTAAAAAATGCTACCTAAAGTAGTATTTCAAAAAATATTAAAAAAATCATTTATCAAATAGTCAAATAAACTTTTTAACTAATAAAAAAACTAAAAATTAATTAAAATATGTTACTAAACACACTCAACCTTTTAAAAAAGTTGTGTAATTTAAAAAATGTATTGTATGGTAAATTTTTTTATTTTTATAATAACCATCTTACAAATATAACTTATAAGGTATTATTACAAAAATTAGCCGTACATTACAATTTTTTTTTTTTAAGAAATGGAGGTTTTTGTTCGTGGCTTTGGAGATTTGGTCACATTCTTGAAGGAGCTTTGGAAAAGTAGTCAACGTATACGCTTTGGGTAAGGGGAACTCTATGACACTAGTTTTGAATACTTGCGTTGTGGGTTGTTTTATGTTATTGTGTTGATGTGATGATTGGTGATCTCTTTTTGAAGAATTTGACCTTAAAGTGATATTTTTTATTGAAAGTTTATTGCTTGAATTTTGAAGTATGATTTTTTTAATTCTTTTGACTCATTTTGTGCTACAAAATCATATGCTTACTATTATATATGTTTTTAGCTGGATTAGCTAGAAAAATGTGTTTATATGATGTGCTTTGATGAGTTTTTGTTTGGGTACAAGTCCTTGATTATTTGAAGCAAAAAGCCTAAAACTTTGCCATACACAATTTTTTTGGCCTGTGGACAATCACTATTAAAGTTTAAAAAATTATGTGTTATATATGGATTAAGAACCCCTAATAAAACTTCTAGTAATTTTAGGTTTAGTTAAAGAAACTTCATAAAAGTAGGAGCTTTACTGAAAACACGGGCAATATTTTTTTTATTAAATCTTACTATTAAAGTAAAATTAAGTTAATAAAAATTATTGAAAGTCATCAATAATGAATTAATGAACTTAGGAATAAAAATAAACTAACTAAAACTGGTTTTGAAACCTAAATTGAAAATTTGGTTAAATAAATTCACTGCATTTTTATCCCTAACTCAAATAAACATGTTAAGTCAAAAATCACTGTGTGGTCACAAACGTGAATAAGAAACATGGATGAGTAGGCAAGAATCAAACAACTAATTATTATTTGGGGAATCTTTTTATATTCCTCGAACAAACTTTGAATCTTTCAAAATTGTTGCTTTAATAATTTTTTTTTCTACAAAAATAATATTCTATTAATTGAGTATCAGTGGTACTAGAATTACAAACTACATTCCAGATTAGTCCCAATACATAAAGGTTGGGACCAAAATTTGGTAAAATATCATTTTACATAATTTGCTCTAATAGTTTATCCTCCTCTATTGAGAAATGCTGCTCTGATGTTTGAGGACCAGTAGTTAAAATGCATGTTGAAATCCTTCTCCAAATTTGTGAGCCACGTCCATAATAAGAAGACTGCATTGTCTAAGATTCTGTTAGCATCAAATGACCCATTTGAGAATATAATATTATTTCTTTGCTGCCAAAATGCTCCATGTCAATGCCAAACCACCACCTCTTCCATTTGCTAGACCCTCACTCCCTCTACCATTCCATGTATGTGTTGGATAAAGTGTTGCC
>NC_038244.2:35214536-35391285 GCF_000004515.6 Glycine max
CATTAATAATAGGTGTTTTTTCTGCTTGTATTTTCAAAAAACTTTGTTGGGGTTGTACTTTTGGGTTAATGGGGGTGTGAGGAGTAAAGCCCAGCCCACATATTTCAGCTCCTTCTTTGTCACGTGCCACTTCACTTTGTTTTAAAAATGGTTCCAACACTTCAACGGTCTCCTCTGCATGCGCCCTACCATTTTTGTGAATGTATGTTGCCAACGATGCCGTGGTTGACCCATTTTCTTTTTCTCCTCCCAAATCAGGCAAATTTGTCACTACCCCACCTGCGTTGCCCCTAGTTGTCTCTGCTGTTTGGTTGACGCCACCTGTGGTCAGGATGCATGTCGGCCTCTCGGTATCCTGGGTAATATCCACTGGGTCGAGATGTTTGGCGCACCCACCGGATAATAATCGTTCGGGTTCGGTTTTCGCCTCATCGGAGCCAATTTCAACCTCCTCCTCTGTCTCCACCTCCAACGCCCGTCCCCGCGTCGCC
This sequence comes from Glycine max, assembly GCF_000004515.6. Lineage (NCBI taxonomy): Eukaryota > Viridiplantae > Streptophyta > Magnoliopsida > Fabales > Fabaceae > Glycine > Glycine max. The sequence continues at coordinate 35,215,028 of NC_038244.2, forward strand.
TTCGTCTCCGGCGACCCCTTTCGTGCCGCTGTCGCCATCTCCAGCAAGTCTCCCCTGGCCCTCATCTTCTCCATCGGAGCCTTGTGTGTCGCAATGGCCCTCTCCGATGGCACTCCCCGCACCATCTCCTCCTCCGACGACCCCATCTGTACCGCCATCTCCTCTGACTCCCCCATCATCCATGGCGCGCCCAGTTCACTTTCTTCTGACAAGATATCCTCCGATGAACTGTACTCTATCCCCCTCCGACACCGACACGTGTTGGAGTAAGCGCCTGTTTCCTCGATTATGTGCACCATGAATTCTTCCCCTTGAATATGGACTGTGACTGTATGTTGAATAAGCGCCGACCATGGTGTTTTTATTAGGATCCTAGCCCGGTCCATTTTCCACAACTCCTCTACATCATCGTCGACATCCACCGCATCTCCTATTCCAGCCACTATTGTCGTCATGTGTTGTGCGTCCCACGCCATAAATGGTATTCCCCACGCCTACACCCATGTAAGTCTGTTCCTTACTCTCACCGTCGGATTCCACCTTTCTAGCAAGTAAAACAGAGCATCCCTTCCCTCTTCCTCCACCTCCATCAATCGTCTTGCTTTTTCTTCTGTAAGTCCGAGGAGCAGAACCATGTCCTCACCAATGTATTTCGGCACTATGTCTAGTTCGAAATCCCATAGCATGTCTTCCTCAATTCTATCAAACATGGTGAGGTTTTGTAACCTTCCCACCCATGCATCCTGTAACCATTTTTTCCCTGATAATGGTATGTTGAGGTGCACTTCTGATCTGGACTTCTGGTTTACATATGCCGCGCTTATTGGTTGAATCAGGTGGTCCCTTCTTGAATTTCTCCGTGCAACGACATCCGCAAAAGTTCTGTGCTTGAATCCCAGTGCCGCTGGAAACTTCTGTGCCCGATACGCCCCTCTCCCTTCTTGTACCTATTGTCTGGTGGTTGCCTGAGCTCTAGTTTCTGGTTGTCTCCCTTCATGTGTGTCTCTTTCGTATTTTGGAATATTAACGTACAATTTCAAACCTCCCAAAACAATATTATCCAACCTCCTCTCTAGCTGTTTCACATCATCCACTCCCTTAAATCTTGCAAAGCCGTATCTCCTTCCACTTCTATTCCTCTTTCTGGAAATGAAGACCTCTCTTACATCACCCACTTTTTTGAAATGTTGCCATAGTTCAGCCTCCGTTGCTTCTTCGGGAAAACGGGTGAAGTAGAACGAAGAAATGTTGTGATGGTCCCTCCAATTTGTTCTCGCGTAGCTTTGCTGTTTACCGTTCCCTTCTCTGACGATATTTCGACGTGAGTCCCTAGTCTCTCCTTCTCACACTATCTCTCCTCTCCCTTCTTGTTCTCACTCTCACCCACCCATTGTTTCTCTCACCAGTGTCTCTCTCTCTCTCATCTCTCTCTCTCCTCTCCCTTCTTGCTTTAATCATGCATGAGCATGCAAGAATCAAGCAACTGAATCTTCTTTGGCCATGGAAATACCTCAATTTGGATGTGACAAAACGTTTACATAGGTGAAAGTAATTTATTTAATGAAAAAACTCGTATTTAATTTCTATCATATTTAAAATTTTCTTGGATCAATACTAATAACACACTGTCAGATTAGTCTCTGACCTTTCTTGTTATAGTCAAGTACATAAGTAGCCTACATGGGTCGTTTGCAAAACTGTTTGGTTTGTTAATTAATTACGATACATAAGTTGCGTGACGTGATCACACCACCAATATATGGAAAATACAAATTGCATCAACTCTCGACACGAAACGACAACTCATGCGTGTTTCGATTGAAAACAACAGAGCAGAACAGTAGAAGTGTAGAACTATACAACTCGTATGGGAAAAAAACGAAAAGGTATAAGTCTTCGATAAGGCAACTTGAAAATTGTTAGCTTTCATTTTAAGCTTTTTTCCCTTGTCGTGATGAAATGAGTTTAATTTAATTTTAGTGGATTATTAAATGCTTATGTAGCCAAAAAGAATTTACTGGTATTTTATTTATTCAGTCTTTCAAAATCTGAAATAATACAGTACCAGTCAGTCATATTTTTTGTTCATGTTTTACCAAAGAAAAAATCCTCTACGATAAAATAATACATTAATGTATAAAAAATTACAAGTCGTGAATAAAGCCTATAACAATATCTATATCCATGCTTGTAGGGGTTAGCTCATCTAGTTATCTATTCAGCAAAACAAAAAAGCTCATCTAGTTATCTCCATCCATGACAAATATATGACTTGAGTTCGAATTCAAGAATAATCAATTGGTGAGTCGTGTAAATTTCTTGTAATGTGCCTACTATACTTGGAGTTGCCCAAATTCTAAACCAGGGAAGGCATATCCTTACCCTGAATTTTTATGCTCCAAAAGACATTAAAAAAAACCCGGTCTAACTAACTGGTGGTATTCTCTCTGCCCATAGAGTTCCCTGAAATATCAAGAGAACATCATCATATATAATATTAAAATACCAACAAAATATGAAGATGGTTAAAAGCCTCAAGAAGATTAAAACTTCTATTATCTAGGAGAAAAAGGAGACAAGAAAAATTGAAATTTAAGAAGAAAAAAAAGAGGCTAAAAAGCAAAAAGCCAGCTTTTACTACAAAGTGTCGTTTTTTTCTTTTTATTAGGCGAGACATTATATCACCATTATGGAGAGAGTGCCCCCATATGACAATATAAAATTAATTCTTTTTATGTACAGATGCACATCATGAAAACCGGTAAGCTACTTGTGTAAAAAAATGCTTTATAGATTCACTCTCAAGCAGAATTGGACCCAGCTAATCAAGCCAAATCAAACTCAGGCCCAGGTTTCTCATCAGTGAAGAAGGAAATAAAGAAATTCAATTTTAAGAGACCATTCTGAAAATTGTGACAAGCAAACATCAATTAAGATTTATGCAAATATTTCCTTGAAAAATGCATTGTTAGAACTTTGCTTAACAAATACAACAGACAGGGTCAGTAAAAAAAAAAAAACAATACAACCGACAGGGTTGCTTACAGATCCTATACAGTATAGAATGGAGTTTCCCATACATATGTGAGAGATTGGGTTAGGCTTTCGTAGATCCTTAAGTACAAGGAATACATATATGTAGTTGTAGAATTATTAGTGATTGTGCAACATGGAAAAGCAAACATCATTAATATAATCCCAAATCATTTTCCATAAACAAATAGAGCCTTAATAACAAGTAGGGAAAAAGGCCAAACAGTAAACTTCATGCAAAATCATGTCCAGTAACATTAAGTGGATTCATCTGCATTCTTAGAAAAGGAAGAAGAAATTTTCAGATAAAAAATGAACTCATGAAGAATCAATAGATGTTTTCATAGATTTGATCCAAATATACTTTAGTTTTTCTTGAAGCTAATCCACTATCTTTCATACAGGGTAAGACCCAATAGCATAATGCTAGATAGTATGATAGTATAGTGCAAGTTACATTTTAAACTTTTATACTATTCAATGTTTGATGCACCACATGACTGTGACTGTTGAGTGATTTGGGCTTTAGACGAGATGATGGTGGTGGAAAGATAAGGTTGAGTTGAATAGAGATTGCTTTGACCAACCTAATATAAAATAACCCTATCAGGTTTTATCACACCTCATGCTTGATAAGTTTACCCTATAACCATATTGAGTGAAACTGGATAACTTTATCAAATCATGTAACACCAAAAACATTCAATAAAATTGAGCATATAGTATAAACTCATAATATAATGCCTTGTACCAAACAGGCCGTGAGAGTTGGAACTAGGAAGACACCAACCAAAGCCTTTTAAATAACATAAATCAAGCAAACCTACTCTTTGGTAAAATGTTGAACCTGTGTCCAACCCAATCACATGAAGAGGTTAATACTTGGGGTTGTAATATGTATTTCACAAAATATACCAATTATTTACATATGGAGGAGTGCGTGTCAATCCTCTTTATTTTTATTTTTATATTTAAAATTAAAAAGAGAATGGAAGAATTATCTTTTCTGGGGTGGGGGTAAGTAAAAGATTAAGAGTTTGAAAACTACACATAATTACCCATTAACCACAGTTTCCTTTTCCTTAGTATAAAATTGTATCTAGGAAGAGACAAACTCAGGTTTTTCCAAATTATATTATCACTATAGAGTATAGATTGATGAAACTACATGCCTTTCTTTTTGTTTTGAAAATAGGGGAAATTTTGGATACGCATATCACTCAGGTGTCAGAACTGCCCCATGTGCTGGCCAATAGAATGAAGAAGGTGATGACTTCTATTGTTGATGAAACTCAATCTGCATTTATTGAAGGAAGACACCTACTGCACAGTGCCTTAATTGTAAATGAGGTGATTGAGGAGGCCAAAAGGAGTAATAAATTCTGCCTTATATTCAAAGTTGATTACGAGAAAGCATATGATTCGGTGTCCTGGGGATTTTTGCTCTATATGCTTCAACGAACAGGCTTCAGCTCTAAGTGGATCAAATGGATTGAGGGATGCCTCAATTCTGCATCCATTTCAGTCTTGGTCAATGGCAGCCCTACGGGGGAGTTCCTTCCCAAAAGGGGATTATGCCAAGGGGACCCACTTGCACCACTTTTGTTCAATGTGGTAGCTGAAGGGCTGAATGGTCTGATGAGAAAAGCTAAGGAGGAGAATATGTACAAGGCATATCAAGTGGGATCCAATAAAGTGGAAATCAGTCTTTTACAGTTTGCAGATGATACTATCTTTTTGGGGGAAGCGGACATGGAGAATGTCAAAACAATTAAGGCTGTCCTAAGGTCTTTTGAACTTGTATCTGGCCTTAAAATTAATTTTGCCAAGAGCTCTTTTGGAGCTTTTGGTCAAACTGACCTTTGGAAGCAGCAGGCAGCCACCTACTTGAATTGCCAGTTGCTGGTTCTTCCTTTCAATTGCCTGGGAATACCCATTGGAGCAAACCCAAGGAGATGTACTATGTGGGATCCTATCATCAACAAATGCGAGAGAAAGCTAGCTAAGTGGAAACAGAGAAATATATCCTTTGGGGGGAGAGTGACACTCATCCAATCCGTGCTAACTTCGATTCCTATTTATTTGTTCTCCTTTTTCAGGGTGCCTAAATTAGTGGAAGACAAGTTGGTGCGTTTACAGCGAAGATTCCTTTGGGGGGGAGGATCCGATCAAAATAAAATTGCATGGGTTAGCTGGAAATCAGTGTGCTTGCCAAAAGAGAGGGGCGGTTTGGGTTTAAAGGACATCAAAAGTTTCAATACGGCATTACTTGGGAAATGGGAGTGGAATTTAATGCACCACAAAGGAGAGTTGTGGGCAAAGGTGTTGGATTCAAAATATGGAGGTTGGCGAGGCTTGGCTGAAGTGGATAGGGTGGGTCATAAATCTATTTGGTGGAGGGATTTACAGAAGGTTCTTTTTAGCACAAATAGTGGACAGCTTATTCAAAAAGGATTCAAGTGGAAGGTGGGGAGTGGTGACCACATCAAATTTTGGGAGGATAAATGGACCGGGGAGGAGGATTCATTAGCAGAGAAGTACCCTAGACTTTATTCAATCTCATTGCAGCAACATCAACTCATTAGATCCATGGGAATGTATCAAGACATGGGGTGGGAGTGGAACTTTGCTTGGAGACGAGCCTTGTTTGACAATGAGATCACCTCAGCAGCTAACTTTCTCAGAGATATTGCAGAAATTAAAATCCAGCACCAGGTTTCAGATACTTGGGAGTGGTCTGCAGATCCAGAGGGACAATATTCACAACTCGCAGTGCCTATGATTTGATAGGAGAAGAAGCAAGAGATAGCAGTCAGGAGGAATGTTTTGAGAAGCTTTGGAGGATAAAGGTTCCAGCTAGGTTTCTGGTGTTTGCGTGGAGATTATTAAGAGATAGGCTGCCGACAAGAAAAAACTTGCAGAGAAGACAGATTCAACTCACAGATTCACTTTGTCCTCTCTGCAGAACCCAACAAGAGGATGCATCCCATCTTTTCTTTCACTGCAGCAAAGTTCAACCCATATGGTGGGAAACCATGTCATGGCTGCAAGTTAAGGGTGCTTTTCCATTAAGCCCAAAGCAGCACTTCCTTCATCATTTGGGTGTTCAACCTGCTGGTGTAAGAAATAATAGATGGCATTGTTGGTGGCTAGCTTTAACCTGGTCCATTTGGAAACTTAGAAATAGTATAGTCTTCTCTAATGCGAATTTTGATGCTAATAAGCTGTTTGAAGAAGTCATATTCCTTCTATGGTCTTGGCTTAGGGGTTTTGAGAAGGATTTCATAGTGCATTTCAATCACTGGTCAAGTAATCTACCACAAAGTTTTATGTATCAGCAGGGGATTGCATAGTTATGAGATTTATACATGTAAATTCATATGCATTTTGTATCCATAGCTTGGTTCCCCCTCAGAATATCAATGTCTGATTGTGGAACCATTTATATGGATCTTCTTTGTATTATAAGTACCTCTGGTACTTCTTTCAATATATATTATTTATCTTTGCCGATCAAAAAAAAAAAGAACTGCCCATGTGCTCAAACTTCCATTTGGCAGGAACTTCGATTGACAAAGAAGCCAGTGATTGTTATACCTTTTGCCTTGACTTTTCAGTTGTTGATTTAGAGAAGAGGTTTAGGACTCTTGATTTATCTGATGTGTTTCCTCATAAGTCTGTCTCCCAGTTTGTTAACCATGTTCTAGTACAGAAAAAATCCATCTTTAATTAATTATCCCTTTTAGATCTATAAGTCTCCATCTAAAAGGTTAATCCTTTATTTGGATGACAATATTTGATAAGATCAATGTTAATGATATGTTGAAATGTTATTTGTCATAGCGGCTGTCTCCTGATAGTCATGTGTTGTCTAGTCTAGTAACCACCAATCATCTGCTTCTACTTTGCCCAGCAGCCAGCAACTACTTATATGGAGGAGGATTTTAAGTGAATATTGGTAAACCCTTAAGAATTTGGATTTTTTTTCCTTTTATTTTTAGCATGTTCAAAGGGTTTTTGGCCAAATGAAAAGCGTAAATTTTAAGGCAAGATGTTATATTTGTCACCATTTGGTGTCATAGGTTGAACAGATATGCTTTGTTTTTTAAAATTAAATTTTGTATAGGTTTACAATAGGACAGGCATATTTTGATAGCCTCTGTGGTGTTAAGCACAAGATCTTGTCTTATACTGTTTTCTTTAATTTTCCTTATGTTTGCAGTTCCTGTAAGAAGGGTTACTTTTCTTTATCCTCCTCCATTAGTTCTAAAATATGTCCATTATACAAAAAAAAAATCATGTTTAGAAATGAATCTACAATTGTAGGGAATGCCAGATAATGTTATATGAACCCTTATTCAATACAAAGGAAATAAGTAATCACTATTATTATTATTATTATTATTATTATTATTATTATTATTATTATTTTGGTCACAAAGAAGGTCTAAAAATGTCACGTGAAGACGGGAAGGGTTGCCAAAGAGAAAAAGCATAATGGTCAGACTAGGACGCAATCCCTGAATCAAGTAGCGAATATTTCCATTATACAAAATTTTTATTCATGTCTAATATGCATCTATCATTGTAGGGAATGCTAGGTAAATGCTATCCATGCCCCATAACTGAACACAGAAAGGAAATATTATAGATGTCAGGTGAGGACAGGGAGGGAAGCTAAAAGAGAAACCATGACAGTCATACTAGGATGCAATCCCATAATCAAGTAATCTCCAAAGGAACTGGGAAGCATTGATTCTGTAATTTGTTTACAAATGATGCATAGTGTAAAGTCACTGAAAAATAATTGGAGTATACAAACATGTCACAATTGATTATATTGTTCTATAGTCAACACCTAGTATACATTGCAAGCACGGAGGCAAGTGATAAGGAAAAATTAACTTACGCTAGATCAGCCATGGACTCTGATTTGATCACAGCCTTCCCTTCAGGCAGTTCTAGACAAGAATAATGTATTATCATTTCCTTTAATGTATGCTTGGTGCTTTTTATATCATTATCCCACAAGATGCACTGATATCAAAAGCACATAGTAGTAACATTAGTAGTAGTACCATGACATCCAGAAGCCCAATGCCCTCCACCAATATAAGCATTGGAAATAGAAAAAGAATGAAAAAAATAAGAAATCTGTCTGGGTTTAGAAACTGCATATTCATAAGATTGTCACCCATCTCTAGGTAAAGAACATAAGGTCATAAAAAGCATTGTAGTTAATGTAGAACCAAAAAAAATACATTACCTTCCTAATATATTCTCTTTTCACAGCTTCATAAGAAACTTTGCCCTCGGGCGAAAACATTGAAGCATTCCAGAGTGCCCCTCTGGCAACCATCACTGACGAGGCACCTTATGTCATACCAGTATCAATTAGAAATTAAATATAAAAAATGAATAGCTACTTAGCTAGTCTATCATACCAGGAAAAAGAAGTACAAATGATATTGTATATTTGAAACAATAGTAATCATCAAGATCAAAAATAAATTCCCATCAAACATGATAACCAATACTTTCTTCTTATATGACATTCAATTCAAATGCTTACTTAGCCTAACTTTCTTAGAATCGGATTTATATGAGCCTCATGAGTTATTTTTGTGGATCCACGAGTGACATCCAGCAAACAATCTGATATACCTGGTAAGCCACATGATAAAGTTGACAACCCCCTCCCTAAGAATGCAGGGTTTCTTATACATAACGGCACAAAGATGATAAAAAAGAATCCTGTAAATATTAGTTCAGTCCCTTCAGTGTTACTTTTGTAGCCATTGTTTTTCAAAGGCTCTACAGGCTGCCTTAGAGATGTTACAGTTTTTGTTTCCCACATTTAATGTATAGTTTAGGAATAGATGAATGGCTACATCTCCATATTAAGAAATGTCTCCCCGGTCTCCAGTCTACATAGTCAATGTGTTGTCATATGGAGCACTAAACAATAACACTTGAAGCTATCTCCAAGATGTGAGGGTTCAAGTTACATGAAATGGGAATACAACGACAATTGAGGGGAAACAATATCAACAGAGGATATTTGGTTGAATACGATTACTTTTTATTATCTTCCTTTAAATTATGATTTTTTATTTATTTATTTATCCTGATAAGATTCTGTGTAACAGAATCCTTATCAGTTCTGGTTCTGATTTTTATTAGGATAATTGCTAGTTATGATCTTATCAATCAGGATCCCTTTCTTATATAGCCATATAAAAAGGCAGACTTGGATTGGAGGAAAGGAAGAGACTATTTCAGAAAAGTCTGTGTTAGATTAGGAGGAGCTCTGTCAAGGACAAGTTTGCTTCTTTCACTAAGCCCATAACTCAGTCCTACACAAAAGTTCATAACAAAAGATTACCAATAGTATGATGTGGAGACTTGATCCAAGGCAGCTCTTGGAAAGGCAAAGCCTACGCGTATACCCAATCATTCCTTCAAAATTCAGGGGAATCTATCAAGGTCTTAAGATTAGGATACCAAGGAGTACGAAGTTTATGATCACCACAGAAAGAAATTAGCTTTGGTTCATCTCAATTTCCAAGATAATGAGTTGCATTTTTCAGCATGTGTATTGCAGCTTGTAGAGAACTCATTAACAAGGACAAGAATTAGGTTGCAACATAACTAAATACAGACCAGGAAACTCAGGTACCTAAAATTCATGATAAAAATCAACTGCATTCAGTGTTTGTTTCACTGCAGACTATCTACAATATATTATTCTAACAAAACATAACTGAAAATTCAGTTGAAGTCTAGGAGAATTCTTTTCAGCTACCTGTGGCAGATTTAATGCGTTCAACATCATCATTCTCAAAAACATCACCATTTTCTATAACTGGAATAGATAATGCTGACACAACATCAGCGATTTCATTCCACTTAGCAGGATCTCTGGGCCTATCTGGGACTTTTCTGTAAATAGATCAACAAGGAAAAAAGTGAGCATGTGTTAATAACCAAAGATTAATACTAGTGATTAAATGAAATTGAACAGAAAATAGGAGAAAGAATTATCCTCCTCCAAGGGTTTCCCCTTCCCAAAGGATATACGCTTTCACAACAAAGCTAAAGCTCAATTCTCCTGATTGATACAACATAGAATGAGTATCAGCTTTGCCTACACCCCTTTATTTATTTATCAAATTGAACCCCTCTAACTAACTAATATCCTGGCTTAACTACCCCTTTCTTCCCTCCTCACTAACTACTAACAGCATGTTTTAATGCAACAAAGATAAAAGAATAATCATATTTGTGATCTAATTCTATATTGCTATAGAAATATGCATGCTTGTAAATGAAAGTGCTACATTATTTTTTTAGTTCTTAAGCACCAAAGTTTCAAAAAGGATAAATAAGCCCTAAGTTGCACATGTGATATTATTTGTACTCAGTATACGTCTTTGGAATCTCAGGCTAGTTTACCTTAAAGAATATGGTTTTGTTAAAAAAACAGGCTCTAAGTCTATGAATGAAAAGCAGATAATATGGAAAGACTAACAAAAAGAGGGTCAACAAAACTGGCATTCCACCAGTTAAGGATTCCAGTCCTGGTCATGGATAGGAAGTGAGAGCAAGTATCCCCACCCTCTATCTTCATTGTTCACTTTCATTTCTTTTCAATTAAATTTGTTGAAATTATAGGATTTAGGTACTCTATGGTTGTGGATGTTGGGCTATAAAGGAACAACATGGAAAAGAAGTGGGAGTACCAGAAATGAGAATGTTAGGCTAGATGTGTGGCCACATAAGAAAGACAAGATACGAAATGATTGTATATGAGGAGATATTGTGGCATCGATTGAGAAAAAGATGACAAAAAATCAGTTAAGGTGGTTTGATCATGTATAAAGAAGGCCAATAGAAGCACCAGTAAGAAGATTAGATTGCATGATTTTTGGTCAAGTGAAAATGGGAAAACAGAGACCAAGAAAGACATTGGGGGAAGTTAAGAGGGATCTCATGGTATATAATATCTCAAAATCTAGTATATAACCGAGCAGAATGACATTGTGTAGTTCCTCACCTAGCGGGAAAAAACTGTTGCATACAATGTAGGACTTAAATTATGTACTAAACTCCTAATCCTCATTAATAAGGGAACAAATACTTGCTAAAGTTAAGATAAAATTCCCAGAAATGAGTTTTCTACCATGGTAAGGTCCTGCTAAGAATAAGGCAACACTATTATGATGGAAACTGAATTTGGCACAGTTATGACAGTTAAAAACAGAGAAAGGGAGACCAAGAAAGACCAGGAAGTGGTTAAAAGGATATCATGGTGAATAATATCACCGAGAATTTGGTTTTTAATGAAGCCTAGGGGCATCAGACAATCCATGTCGCTGCACTCACCAATTGGAACAAGGCTTTTGTTATTTCATGCTCTCCCTGTAACATACTTTGAAGATCCTCTATGTGTCATGATAGTTTGCTCTCCATATCTTAATTGTTTGGAAATTGTATCCATTGCAATTGGAGTAACATATCATCAAAGTATTATGCTTTGACTGATTAGAAAAAAGTTAAATATGATTGCCATGCCTTCTACCAAACACTGTATATCATCCCTGGCCCAGATAAAAGAGAAAAGTTGTGTAACATAGTCAGTTCACAACATTAAACAAACACAAATCTTTTATTAGAAGGATCAATGATAGAATTATGATAAATCCTAATGGCAATATGTCTATGTAACCATCTAATAGGTTGATTGATATGAGAATGATTACCTTCCATGGACTGCAAGAGCAGAAACACCAGTTTTCTCAATTCGTCTGGCTAATTCCACGGTATCATGTGGTGATTTTAGAAGTCGAATCTTACATGTTACTGGTGTGTTCAAATTCCTCTTTAATGTTGTTAAGATCTGGAGTTTTAAGGAGGAAGGATTCAAACACATTTCAGAAGCACAATCATAAATACAACAGATTATATAGACTCACATCATGAATAAGCTCTGGTTTGGACAACAGAGCAGCACCCATTCCACCACTCACAGAAAATGACTTCGGGCAACCCATGTTAATATCTACTGCAGCAACATCATTACACCTGCATCCCAAACATATAGACATATATAAACACGGGAAAAGGAAAACAACATGAACACTTGAAATAAATTGTGTTCAATGTCAGAAAAGCTACACGTAATGTAATGATTTTCTGCAAAGCAACTTTGGTGCGCATAAGAAAACATACATACTTGATACTTAAATAGAATTTTATAACCATTCAGTGGGGCTATATACTTGGAATTGGAAGAGGGAAACGATCTTCCAGCCAATCATGACTATGACTAAGATTGCAACATTTTTAATCAATATGTGAATAGGTTTTCAATCTTATATAGACTAAAGCTCATTAGAAAATCCCATAAAGACTAAAGAGCCAACAATAACAATATCAACCAAGCCACATCTCACTGAGTGGTGTTATTTTCTACATGGCATAACTGGTCCCAGTGAGAAAACCTACCACATAAAAAATAGTACAGCTGACAATGACAACTATTTAACTAAAGCAAGTTAAAAGCAAAATCACACATCAACTTCAGTGTAAACAGGGAAACCAAAATACACAATTAACTTACACTAACTGAGCAGTAGTTAGGGCCCTCACAGCATCTGATGTTCCTATTTGAAACACAACCCTATCTTTTTCTTCATCACAGGTTCTAAACACAACATTGTTTGTCCCCTTCTCCACAAAATCAGTGGATCCAATGAGTTCTGACAAAGAATTCACAAAATAGGTCTCTTAGTAAAACAAAGCTAAACAAGAAAAACCACAGGTATACACTCCAAATTTCCCAATCAAACTCTTAGCAGTAGATGTCTAACCCCCATAAAATCTAAATAAACAAAATATTGACAACTTGACGTTTATCATCAAGAGACAACACAATTTTATTTCATTATGTTAAGGCTTAATTACTGTTTTAATCCTTGAATTTGGGTTGTGTGCGTTTTTTAGTCCCTAAAATTTAAAACTACTTTTATTTTGTCCCTGAATTTTGACAGGTTGCTCCTTCTAGTATATGACATAATAAATTGACACTTTGTGGCGGTTTTTAGCTGCCATAAATTAAATTTTATTTTTTAACCATTTGAATTTGCATTTTAAAACTGTCACAAAGTTTTAAAAATAATCATAAAGTGTCAATTTATTTATTATGTTAGAGACTAAAAAAACATTTTGTCAAAATTTAGGGACTAAAAGAAGCATTCTTAAATTTCAGGGACTAAAAAAATACACCCCCCAAATTCAGGTAATTAAGCCTTATGTTATAAGTACCTACATAAAAGAGGAATACAATGCAACATTAGAATTAAATTCTGCATAATTTATTTAACATTTTCTAATATATAAGAGGGGTGCAATTGAAAGGTAGAAGGAAGCAATTGAAACCGTTAATTCGGCGCTCGCACTTTAGCATCTTGTGGTCAATGATTTCCTCGCAGTAAGTGATATCTGCACCATATTGAGCAGCTAGTAATCTAAATGGGAGAGTGCCCTACCAAATAAACAAGGTTAAAAACACAAGAAAGTAGTGAAAATGATTTGAGTGTTGTGTTTTGATTCGGAAGTATAAAAAAAAAAAAAAAAAAAAAAAAAGAGGTTGTTGAGAGAGATGGAAAAAATGAAGGTGAACTCACAACGCGGACCATAGGAGCGAGAACAAGTTTGTTGCGGTACTCCATGGTTGTCGGATGGGTTTGACAAATCCGGTTTCCGACGTTGCCTGGAGCTATTTTTCGTGAGCGAGATAGATAAAGAATCAAAGATGCAAAATCTATCTATAATCTATAAGAATACAAAGGGAAATTTTCGTTTGGGTTTAAGACTGGCGAGTCCCTTTCATAATTGGCGACGGAAAGCGCCGGTTCTAAATCTAGTCGGAAATTGATTTCTTTTACGTTAAATTAGGTTTTTATTTCTCTAATTTATTTTTTAATTTAATTTAATTTTTTTTATTTTTTTAATTTCATCATCTAATTTTTTAAATTAATTCAATTTGATCATTCATTATGAAAAATCATACTTTATAATAATTCAAAACTATACTAAGTGATTCTAGATAGTCACAAATTACATATTTTTTTAAAAATAATAATAATCTGTTTTAAAGATTAGATGATAAAGAATAGTGAAAATAACATATTTATGAAAATAATAAAAGTAATGAAATTACGGGAATACAAAAATAACGAAATTCAGTACATTAGAAATACGTAAAATTTATGAAAACAATAGTAACGAATTTAAATAATTCAAGAAAATATATGATTGAATTTCATCAATCATATCCTTATTATTCTAATAAGATTTGTAGACAAAGGATCAAGATGAAAGTTTTGATGATGCCAAAGCATTACATGATTCATATGCTTCTCAAAGATTTACTCAAGACAAAGCAATTAGAGTTAATCAAGATGGATGATCAAGACAATCTATAGAGTCTTAGAAAGGATATTAAAATGGAAGGGAATTCCAATTGGATTAGCAAAAGGTTTGGCCAAGAATTTTAAGCTAAAAAGTGTTTTTCAACAAATTTACTCTCTGGTAATCGATTACCAGAGGATGTAATCGATTACCAGTGGCCAAAACTGATTTACAACAGCTATTAAAATTTGAATTCAAAATTTGCACTGTGTAATCGATTACACATATATGGTAATCGATTACCAGCAGTTTCTGAATGTTTTAATTCAAATTTTAAAGAGTGTAATCGATTACACACTTATTGTAATCGATTACCAGAGGAGTTTTTCAGAAAACATTCTCATCAGTCACATCCTTTCATGTGGTTATTGAATGGCTTTCATAAGGCCTATATATGTGTGACTTGAGACACGATTTTGACAGAGTTTTTCAGAACAAAAAGTGTTTATCCTCTCAGAGAAAAAATTCATTTTATCCTCTTAAGAATTCCTTGGCCAATTCAATTGCAATTCATTAAGGAATTATTTGAGCGCTCAATCTGTAAAAATCTATCTCTTTCTAGAGAGATTTATTCTTCTTCTTCTTCTCATTCTCTAAGGGATTAAGAGACCGTGAGTCTCTTGTTGTAAAGGAATTCTAAACACAAAGGAAGGATTGTCCTTGTGTGTTTAGAACTTGTAAAAGGAATTTACAAGATAGTGGAACTCTCAAGCGGGTTGCTTGGGGACTGGACGTAGGCACAAGGGTGTGACCGAACCAGTATAAAACTGAGTTTGCATTCTCTCTTCCCTTAATCTCCTTTATTCATTATTGCTTTATATTCATATTCAAATTGTTTTATTTGAATTAATATTTAAGAAGATTGTCATTAAGGGAATTCATAACTTGAATAAAAAGTGAAATAGAATTTTAAATTAGGGGAAGTAGTTTGGAATATCTTAATTCAATCCCCCCCCCTTCTTAAGATATCTGAGGCCACTTGTCTAACAAGTGGTATCAGAGCTTCATTCTTGTATAAAGTTTAGAAGCTTCAAGAAAAAGATGGCCTCAGCAAATTCCTTATTTCCAGAAGGGAATTCTATCAATAGACCTCCAATCTTTAATGGAGAGGGTTACCACTACTGGAAAACCCAAATGCAAATTTTTATTGAGGCGATAGATCTAAATATCTGGGAAGCCATAGAAATAGGGCCTTATATACCCACCACAGTAGAAAGAGTTTCAATAGATGGTAGTTCATCAAGTGAAAGCATAACCATAGAAAAACCTAGAGATAGATGGTCTGAAGAGGATAGAAAACGAGTACAATACAACTTAAAAGCCAAAAACATAATAACATCTGCCCTGGGAATGGATGAATATTTCAGGGTTTCAAATTGTAAGAGTGCTAAGGAAATGTGGGACACTCTTCGATTAACACATGAAGGAACTACAGATGTTAAAAGATCTAGGATAAATGCACTAACTCATGAGTATGAATTATTTAGAATGAATGCAAATGAAAATATTCAAAGTATGCAAAATAGATTTACACATATAGTAAATCATCTAGCAGCCTTAGGCAAAGAATTTCAAAATGAGGATCTTATAAACAAGGTGTTAAGATGTTTAAGTAGAGAATGGCAACCCAAAGTAACGGCCATTTCCGAATCAAGAGATTTGTCTAACATGTCTCTTGCCACTTTATTTGGAAAGTTGCAGGAACACGAGATGGAACTATTGAGATTGCACCAAAATGAAGAAAATGACAAGAAAAAGAAAGGAATTGCTCTTAAAGCATCATCCTCAATTCAAGAACAAAGTGATTAGGATAATGATCCAGATGATGATGATGATATAAGTCTTTTTGTAAGAAGATTCAACAAGTTTCTTAAAGTAAAAGGAAATCAGAGGCGACCAAATTTTAAATCAAAGAGAAGGACAGAAAATTCATCCTCTACTCTAAAATGCTTTGAATGCAATCAACCTGGACATCTAAGGGTTGATTGTCCCATCTTCAAGAAAAAGATGAAAAAATCTGAAAAGAAAAATCATAGTGAAAAGAAACTGAAGAAAGCATACATTACATGGGATGAAAATGATATGGAATCTTCTGAAGATTCTGAAAATGAAGAGATAAATCTCTGCCTTATGGCCAAAAGTTACGAAAGTGATGAAGAGGTAACATCTTCAAATAACTTATCTATTTCTTTTGATGAATTGCAAGATGCATTTGCTGATCTGCATAAAGAGTCAATTAAACTTGCAAAATTAGTTTCATCTTCAAAGAAAACAATTTCAAATTTAGAAAATGAAATTTCGAAATTAAACAAAGAATTAGATCTTCTTAGAAATGAAGTCTCAATTTCTAAAACAAATGAAAAAGTTAATTTCTCCACTATTTCTTACAAGAAAATATCAGATTCTTGTAGTTGTTGTGATAAATATGTAAAAGAAATTAAAGAGTTAAAAAATTCACTTGCAAAATTTTCATATAGTAAAAATAATTTAGATGTTATATTAAGTAAACAAAGATATGTGTCTAATAAAAATGGACTAGGGTATAAATCTGATAAGCAACAAAAGTTTCATAAAAACTTTTCCACTTCCACACAAAAATGTAATTCTAATTCTATCACTTGTTTTTACTGTGGAAGAAGAGGACATGGCATATCAACTTGCTACTTCAAGAAAAATTATAGTAACATTAAAATGATATGGGTCCCAAAAGGATCCTCTGTTTATACTAACATGCAAGGACCCAATAAAATTTGGGTACCTAAGTCAAAAACTTAATTATGCAGGTATCTTTGAGAAAAAAGTGGTACATAGATAGCGGATGCTCAAAACATATGACTGGAGATGCATCAAATTTTACACATATCTCTCCAAAGAAAAGCGGGCATGTAACATATGGTGACAACAACAAAGGTAGAATCCTTGGAGTGGGTAAAATAGGTACAAATTCTTCAAACTCCATTGAAAATGTTCTACTTGTTGAAGGACTTAAGCATAGCCTGCTTAGCGTTAGTCAACTATGCGACAAAGGCTATCTAGTATCATTTGATTCTCAGAAATGTCTTATAGAACATAAGCATGACATTAATATAAAGCATATAGGACATAGAGTCAATAATGTTTACATGATAGACTTAAGCATAAAACATGAAAACAATCATTGCTTTCTTAGTAAAGATGAAGATCCATGGTTATGGCATAAAAGAATTGCTCACATAAACATGGATCACTTAAATAAATTAATTTCAAAAGATTTAGTAGTTGGTTTGCCTAAATTGAAATTTGAAAAAGATAAACTATGTGATGCATGTCAAAAGGGCAAACAAACAAGAGTCTCATTCAAACCTAAAAATGTTGTTTCAACCACTCAACCCTTACAATTATTGCATATGGATTTATTTGGTCCATCTAGAATCATGAGTTTTGGAGGAAATTACTATGCTTTAGTTATAGTTGATGATTTCTCTAGATATACTTGGACATTATTTATTACACATAAAAGTGATTCATTCCAAGCATTTAGAAAACTAGCTAAAGTCATACAAAACAAGAAAAATCTTAAGATTGCATCCATTAGAAGTGATCATGGGGGTGAATTTGAAAATAAAGATTTTGAATTATTTTGTGATGAACATGGTATTGAACACAATTTTTTTGCACCTAGAACCCCTCAACAAAATGAAGTTGTTGAAAGGAAAAATAGGTCATTGGAAGAAATTGCAAGAACTTTATTAAATGATACTTCTCTTCCAAAGTATTTTTGGGCTGAAGCTGTCAATACTGCATGTTACATCATGAATAGGGCCTTGATAAGACCCATTTTAAAGAAAACCCCATATGAGTTGTATAATGGTAGAAAACCTAATATTTCTCATCTACATGTTTTTGGTTGCAAGTGCTTTGTGCTTAATAATGGTAAAGATAATCTAGGAAAATTTGATGCAAAATCTGATGAAGGTATTTTTCTTGGATATTCATTACAAAGCAAAGCATATAGGATATATAATAAAAGAACTATGAATATAGAGAAATCCATTCATGTTACCTTTGATGAATCTAATGCTATATTGTCAAGAAAGAATATGCTAGATGACATTGCAGATTCTTTAGAACATATGAACATTCATGAACAAGATTCCAAAGGAAATGACAAAGGAAACAATGAAGATCCTCCAGAAGAAGTCAAATTCAATGATGAACTCCCAAGAGAATGGAAAGCTTCAAGAGATCATCCCCTCGACAACATTATTGGTGATATCTCAAAAGGGGTAACAACTAGACATTCTCTTAAAGATTTATGCAATAATATGGCTTTTGTATCTATGATTGAACCTAAAAATATAAAAGAAGCCATAGTAGATGATAACTGGATCATTGCCATGCAAGAAGAACTAAACCAATTTGAAAGAAATAATGTGTGGAAATTAGTAGAAAAACCTGAAAATTATCCTATCATAGGAACAAAATGGGTTTTTAGAAATAAATTAGATGAACATGGTATAATTATTAGAAATAAAGCCATGTTAGTAACAAAAGGGTATAATCAAGAAGAAGGAATAGACTATGAAGAACCATATGCTCCTGTTGCAAGATTAGAAGCCATTAGAATGCTATTGGCATATGCATCCATAATGGATTTTAAACTTTATCAAATGGATGTTAAGAGTGCCTTTCTAAATGGCTTAATTCAAGAAGAGGTATATGTTGAACAACCCCCTGGTTTTGAAATTCCTGATAAACCAAACCATGTTTATAAATTACAAAAGGCTCTTTATGGTTTGAAACAAGCCCCTAGGGCGTGGTATGAACGCTTAAGCAATTTTCTTCTAGAAAAAGATTTCTCCAGAGGTAAAGTGGATACCACATTGTTCATAAAGAGAAAGCATAATGATATTTTGTTGGTTCAAATATATGTTGATGATATAATTTTTGGATCCACTAATGATTCATTGTGCAAGGAGTTTTCCCTTGATATGCAAAGTGAATTTGAAATGTCAATGATGGGAGAACTAAAGTACTTTCTGGGATTACAAATCAAGCAAACTCAAGAAGGTATATTCATCAATCAATCCAAGTACTGCAAGGAATTGATCAAAAGATTTGGGATGGATAGTGCAAAACACATGTGTACACCGATGAGCACTAATTGTTACTTAGATAAAGATGAATCTGGTCAGTCTATAGACATAAAACAATATTGAGGTATGATCGGATCTCTTCTTTATTTATCTGCTAGTAGACCTGATATTATGTTTAGTGTATGTATGTGTGCTAGGTTTCAATCCAACCCCAAACAATCACATTTAAGTGCAGTAAAGAGAATCGTGAGATATCTATTAGGGACAATAAATTTAGGATTATGGTATCCTAAGAATTCAACATGTAACTTAATAGGATATTCTGATTCTGATTTTGCCGGATCTAAAACTGATAGAAAAAGTACAAGTGGAACTTGTCAATTCATTGGATCGGCTCTTGTCTCATGGCATAGTAAGAAACAAAACAGTGTTGCTTTATCTACCGCTGAAGCGGAGTATATCTCTGCCGATAGTTGTTGTGCAGAGATTTTATGGATGAAGCAACAATTATCTGACTATGGCATCATTATTGATCGTATACCTATTAAGTGTGATAATACTAGTGCCATAAATCTATCCAAAAACCCAGTTCAACACTCTAGAACTAAACATATAGAGATTAGACACCACTTTCTTAGAGATCATGTCCTAAAGGGAGATTGTGTATTAGAATTTGTTGATACTAAGAATCAACTTGCTGATATTTTCACAAAACCTCTCCCCAAGGAAGTGTTCTTCTTTATTAGAAGAGAGTTAGGTCTCTTAGACGTAAGAGATTTAGAAAAATAGGAATTGATTGGATGATTGATTGATTGGTCGATTTACTCTTATTTTGTATAAATTATTTTTTTTGTTTGATCTTGTTTGAATTCTTGTTTTTATGAATGATTGATTGTGTTTTGATTGAGTATAACGCTTGTGTTGTTTAATTTAATTTACTTTTTGTTAGTATAATTAATTATTAAGATAGTATAAGTTTTTAGACTTAGGAATAAGTTTTTCTTTTAGAAAAAGGCTATTCTTTGTTCTGGTAATCGATTACATGAATACTGTAATCGATTACACTAGAACAGATAGCCTGTAATCGATTACAGTATTCATGTAATCGATTACCAGTAGGCTGCCTCCTCCTGTAATCGATTACCATTACTTGTAATCGATTACCACGCATCCTGCTCTATAAATATCACATTTTCCAGAAATCCCTGCGCAGCCCTTTTTCTCTCACGACGTTCCTCCATTCCCAAACCTCCAAATCTTCGTATCTCACTCATTTCTCCATCAAATCAACTCCCGTAAATTGCGATCTTCTTCTTTTTCATTTCTCTTTTGATTTCACCGATTAAAATCTGCAAAAACTCCTTCAAATGGCAGAATCGTCAAAGAAACGAAAGGGTTCTTCCGCCTCCGCTTCGGCTTCAAGAGCTCATCGTTCCGGAGCCACTAGCGCATCCACAGCACCAATTCCACCATCATTGTCCTCTTCCCCAGTGTTTTCTTCCGACGAACAGCAGAAACGGTACTCCAATCTTTTCTCATCTCGTTCCATTATCGACCCTAAATTTATTGATATGGAATTCTTTTCTGCTGAAACCTTTGATTGCATTCAAGCCTTTCAGAACTTAGGTCTTCTACCTTTTATGTCATTACAATTGCCTATTTATCCTGAATTGGTTAAAGCTTTTTATTGTAATCTTGAAATTCAGGACAGCACTCTGACTTCTGAAATTTTTGGGATAAAAATGGTCATTGACCAGTCCCTTTTCTATGACTTAACCAAATTACCCAGTGACGGTGTACCATTTGAAGGTACACTGAATGATGACTGGAAATTTGATTTCTCTGCCCATGATGCCCGCCAGTTGGTTTGCACCAACAATGCGGATATGACCGGATGTCTTCTTGCCGGGTCATTGGCTTTTGAAAGCTGCATCCTTCACTATTTAATTGTGCGTATTTTGCTTCCACGGTCTTCCAACCTTGCCCAGGTTTCTGAGGAAGATCTAATTATCATGTGGGCCTTTCATACAGGGCGTCAACTTGACTGGGCACACTTAGTCAGATATCGCATGCATAAGGCATTGCGATTAAATGCTCCACTACCATATCCACAGCTTGTCACTCTCTTTTTCCGCCATTTTCAAATTCCTCTTGATTCTGAACCTTACGTTCCAATCAAGAGATCCTTTTTAATTGGTGCTGCTGTGATTGCTTCTTTTGGTTACCGCAAAGAGCATGATGGCTCTTGGGTCAAAAAGGGTGCTCCACCCGCTGATGATGAAGGCAACCAACCAGTTGAAGATAATTCCTCTCTTCTTCGAAAGCTTTTGGAAAAGTTCGATGGTCTTCAAACTTTTGTTGGTGACAAGTTTGATAATATGGAATTGCAAGTCGACATGCGGTTTGATGCAATGGAATCAAGGATCACCAAAGTTGAAGAAGATGTCTCCTTCATCCGTACTTGCTTTGATCCACCACCACCGCCTCCATCATCCTCTTAGATTATATGTTATTATTATTAAGACTAAGTATTATTAGTGGTTAAGTATTATTAGTACTCTGTTTTAACGCCGTGTATTTGGCTTTTTATTGCTCTAGTTATCGTAGTCTTGCACTATAATTATATTTCTAGACATTGCTTTTGTTGATTCTGCAAATGTATGTTTTTATTTTGGTTTAATGGTTGGCTTTGTTTGGATATTTATTGTGTTAATGTTTGGCTATTGATTGCCTTGCTCTAGTTCTTTTTGATGTTGCCAAAGGGGGAGAGAACTTGGGAGAGAACATGGGTTAGAAATCAATTAGAAATTTAGAAATTTATCGTTAAGAAAAGTTAGGCATACATGCCAAAAGATAGGGGGAGTAAGGGTTG
This sequence comes from Glycine max, assembly GCF_000004515.6. Taxonomy (NCBI): domain Eukaryota; kingdom Viridiplantae; phylum Streptophyta; class Magnoliopsida; order Fabales; family Fabaceae; genus Glycine; species Glycine max. The sequence goes on from NC_038244.2 coordinate 35,237,483, forward strand.
TGTGAACGTGCTATCATCTTGTATATAGCTTGTCTTGATTTCAGGTGTTGTCATCATCAAAAAGGGGGAGATTGTAGACAAAGGATCAAGATGAAAGTTTTGATGATGCCAAAGGATTACATGATTTATATGCTTCTCAAAGATTTACTCAAGACAAAGCAATTAGAGTTAATCAAGATGGATGATCAAGACAGTCTATAGAGTCTTAGAAAGGATATTAAAATGGAAGGGAATTCCAATTGGATTAGCAAAAGGTTTGGCCAAGAATTTTGAGCTAAAAAGTGTTTTTCAACAAATTTACTCTCTGGTAATCGATTAAAATTTGAATTCAAAATTTGCACTGTGTAATCGATTACACATATATGGTAATCGATTACCAGCAGTTTCTAAACGTTTTAATTCAAATTTTAAAGAGTGTAATCGATTACACACTTATTATAATCGATTACCAGAGGAGTTTTTCAGAAAACATTCTCATCAGTCACATCCTTTCATGTGGTTATTGAATGGCTTTCATAAGGCCTATATATGTGTGACTTGAGACACGATTTTGACAGAGTTTTTCAGAACAAAAAATGTTTATCCTCTCAGAGAACAAATTCATTTTATCCTCTTAAGAATTCCTTGGCCAATTCAATTGTAATTCATTAAGGAATTATTTGAGCGCTCAATCTGTAAAAATCTATCTCTTTCTAGAGAGATTTATTCTTCTTCTTCTTCTCATTCTCTAAGGGATTAAGAGACCGTGAGTCTCTTGTTGTAAAGGAATTCTAAACACAAAGGAAGGATTGTCCTTGTGTGTTTAGAACTTGTAAAAGGAATTTACAAGATAGTGGAACTCTCAAGCGGGTTGCTTGGGGACTGGACGTAGGCACAAGGGTGTGGCCGAACCAGTATAAAACTGAGTTTGCATTCTCTCTTCCCTTAATCTCCTTTATTCATTATTGCTTTATATTCATATTCAAATTGTTTTATTTGAATTAATATTTAAGAAGATTGTCATTAAGGGAATTCATAACTTGAATAAAAAGTGAAATAGAATTTTAAATTAGGGGAAGTAGTTTGGAATATCTTAATTCAACCCCCCCCTTCTTAAGATATCTGAGGCCACTTGTCTAACAAGATTAACATATATGAATCATTTTCTAACATTATTGATACACACATTAAGTTATTTCAAGTCGAACCCTCACACTCGAGGTCTAATAATATTTACCCAATATCGATCCCTTGCATATGAAGTAAGTACCTCCAGCATTACAATTATATTTTCATACTTTTTGCAATCAAAATGTTATTCTCTATTCCTAGCAATATAACGTAAAGAGTAAAATCATTCATTTCAAATCCTAAGATTACTTTTTAGTATCACTTAAAATCTAATTTCATGACACGTGATCAAATAGAATCAAGCATTACGAATAGAATGAAATTATCAATAATGAGTAGAAAAGATTTATACATATATAATATCAAAAAGGATACGTAAGGATACAAAGATTACATTCAATCCTTAAAAAAAAACTAACCGATCATTGTGCAGAGCATAAGATTAACTAGAGAAATGATGAAGGATGTGGTCCACGGTCACAACTCTCTAGCACCTCGACTTCCCTTTTCCTTTTCTTCTTCTTCTTCTTCTCTCGCTGCTGTTGAATGATTTTCCCTTTAACAATGCATGACTATTTATAGAAAAAATCCAAGGAGTGCAGGCTTAATGCTAAAGTAACCAGCTCGCGCCAGGCAGGTTGTTTGCTTAGGGCTGAAGCAAGATCACTAGCCCAGGCAAGTTGGTTGCTAGCCTGGGTGAATTGGGTGTCAAAAATCAACAACATTAGTAAATTTATAATATATATAAACAACTAAATTTAAGGGTAGTGTATAAGAAAACTATTACAATCAAAAGATAAGTGTTAAAAATTTAATCCTAGAAATAACTGAAATTTGGCCCTTACAACTCCCCCCCAACCTAGAATCTTGCTTGTCCTCAAGAAAAGTAAATAAAAATTACAAATGACAATAGTATAAGTATAAAATAAATATGCTTCAAAAATTACGAACATGCTTTATAAAGAATTAATCCCCAAACTGATCAGAACAACATTTTTTTAAAGAATTAATCCCCAAACTGATCAGAACAACATTTTTCAAAATGCAACAATGAGAAATGAAAGCACGAAGATGAAATTCACAGAACCAAAAATGAGATTAAGATCAATTCACATTTTGTTTCTAAAGAACATCAAAGGAAACACTAGATGCATTCAAATAGAGGAAAACCTTTCAATGGTGTATAATTCTAACACATGCAAGTGTTTCATCTCACACTGGTATGTCATAAATTAATTTTGCAAGTCATTTCCCATCAAATCAAAGATATATTGCATAATCATCATGGATCAATAGGTCTTTTAAGGTTGAGCCTGGTTTTGAAAGAAGTCTTGATTTTTCTGGATATTCAAACATACCTTAAGAATAGGAGAGCAGACATAAAAATCTAGCTAGTAACTCAAATGAACAATCACTTCCTATCGCAACCTACCCTACGACAGGACGGTGAAGGCCAGATAGATAAGCCAAAGTGTTTGTCTCCAAGGGAGAAAACGATCAGAGTTGCCACCAATGTTTATTCAAGGAAAAACGTTAGAAAAACCAAAAAAAGGTCTATGAATTTTGAAAAGAAGGGTTCAGGAGTTGTTTACGCATGGGGAAGGTATTAGCACCCCACACGCCCGTCACAAGGGACGACAATCTTTAATTGAGTGTGCGCAACGTGACTTTAGAATTATTTACTTTTCCCTTTTTATATTTTCTTATTTTTTTGGGGTCGACAAGAGGCTGCCCTTGCTCCTACGTATCCTCAGGTGTGATGAGGAATTCAACCCTACGTAGTTCTTTAAAGTGAGAAAGTTTGTGTGTCAAATTGTTTTTATGCTTTTGAAAGGTTCACTTTTAATTAATAAGAACAAAAGAGGGTCGTTAAGGCATTGGACCTTGAACAATCTTAAGTGACTTTGATGGAGAGAAAATTGGTTATGCGTTGGTTTTATCAACTTTTAATGTCTTTAAAAGACAACTTTACGACGCTAATGATCGGTTAAGATTAAACCTTACAAAAAAAATGAGATTATCGATGATAGAAGGAGAAGATGAATATGCACAAAACAACAAGGGGGACCCCTAAGGGTGCATAAATCACATTCAAATCTTAAAAATAAAACTAACGGTCGCACGAAGAACACCGAACAAAGAGCGACGTAGAGATTGATCACAGTTGCGATTTGGTAGCGCCTCAATTTCGTTTCCTCTTCTTCTCTCTTATTTCTCTCAATTTCCTTCACTCCTCAATGCTGGCCCCTTTCCTCAGCCTCCCCTTCATGCCTATTTATAGAAAAAGGGGCACTTAGGACAATGGCAGCTCGCCTAGGCAAGCTGAGGCTTAGTCCTGAAGTAACTGGCTTGTCTAGGCGAGCTGATTCCTTCACCCTGAAGTCATTTGGTGGCCCAGGCGAGTCAGAGGCTAGCCTGGGCAAGTTAGGGTCCAGGAAACTCAATGAAAAGACCCTTTTGCCCCTCCTTTTTGGTATCTTCTGCGTTCTTGATCAAAACATTGAACGATCTTTCGTCTTGTGCGGTAACTGGTGTCAAACAACGCAGTTCGGTTAGCGAGAATCAAAACATCAGTGAATGATAGTCCCTGGACGAAATTAGGGTCTGACACTTCCTATCCCTTTTTTGTTTCAACCAAGTTATCACTTCTTTCTATTTAGATATTTACAACAACTCTGATAAAATGTAAATGATTCAAACTTTGTATTTATCCATAAAGAACTTGTTTTTCCTTTTTCTTTTCCTTTTCTCTTTTCTTTTCTTTTCTATTTTTCCTTAATACACATATTAAAAACAGAGCATTTACATCACGTTAGCCACCAAATGATAGAAATCGCCATCAAAATACCTTTGCTCTCCTAACCTAAGGTAAGGTAGGAAACTTTTATCCTAGGTTAGTGTTCCAACAAAATATCAAGTGTTTGGCTCAAAGGGCTTGCAAATGGTAAAATAATATACATTGGGACAACTTTTTGGCCAGTGGCTTAAAATGTAAAGAAAGAAAGAAAGCCTAAATCATATCCACGAATCATATGTTATGACAATTAGAAATTTATGCAAAATTGGTTATAGAACATATCAATGAGGACACTCAATGTAAAATCTGTGGTTGCACATAGTCACTAAAACTTAAGGTCTATTACCATATTCAAATCAAATCAGTTATTCAAAAGTTGTTCTTTTATCAAGCCCATGCAAAAACATCTGAATTCATTTGGGTTTTGGGAAAGTCCTTCATTGTTTTCATTCTCAATGTTTTAAAAAAAAAACATCCTTCTATTGTGTTCAGATCCAAAAATAAGTTTCAAAAATATTGATTTTCGATTCTTTCCAAAGCATGTTATGTTCAAGAAAAATTTTCTGTCTTAGTCTAAAAAAGAGTTACAATCTATAACTATACTAACAAAATATTAAAGCACGCGTATATTAGTCAAAATAAACTCGCATAAGTTTTTCAAACAAAAATTCAAAATAATAAATAAGGTAATAAAGTACTGAAATTTAATACAGCGATAAATAAACATAGAGACAAGTTCACGAATTTTTGAAGATAATGGCTATAGGGCTCAATCTTCTCCAATGAAATAGTCAATAGGATCAACCATGTCTTCATTTTCACCTACTCTTCCTCGTCTTGAGAAAATAAGTCTGTCCCCAGGCCATGCAATGATAGCTCTAACAAAACATATTAGACATTAAAAAAACATAATTCGTGAATAAAGACTCAAAAGTTAAGTTCAAACATATAAGACATAAGATCAAAGTAACACAAAAAAGACAAAGTTTAAAAACACTAGGTTGCCTCCCAGGAACGCTTCTTTAACGTCTTTTAAGCTGGGCGTCATTGTTGTGGATGAGGCTTCACTATTTCATCATCCATAATTCTTTTCTTCTTCATAAGCAAATCCTTTATGAATTTAGTATATGTTGGCATCTGCTCTAACACCTCAGAAAAAGGAATGTTAATCTGTAGTCGTTTAAAAATATCTATAAAATGTTTGTATTGTCTTTTCTTATCTTTCTTTGACGGAGCATGCGAATAAGGAAAATGCTCAATTGGTGGATGGTTTACTACAATTTTACCTTTATTATTGGTTTGCTCATTTGATTTCTTCTTTTCTTCTTCACTTACCACTTATTCTTCCACTTTTTCACTAGTCACCACTTCATAATTTTTCTTGTTTTCTTTTTCAACTCCTTCTTTGTTCTCTTTCTCACCATTATCCTTCAAACCAACCATACTCCCCCACCTCGTGTTAATTAAATTACAATGTTCCTTTGGGTTGACCTGTGTGGTTACTGAGAAAGATCCACTTCCATGTTCAGATAGTTGTTTTGCCAATTGTCCAACCTGCACTTCTAGATTTTTAATAGAAGCATCAGTGTTCTTCTGGTTTGTGATGGATACCTGCATAAACCATGTTAAAGTATCTTCCATCTTTGACATTCTATCTGGATGAGCTTGCTATTGTTGTGGACCCCTATTTGAAGAACCTCCATAAGAGTTGTTAGAAGGACCTGCAAAAGAAGTGTTAGTGGGACCAGAATTTTGTGGTCTCTAGCCATAAGGCTGATTTGAACCTGAGCCTCCTCTTCTTGTTGACCATCACTAGGTGCTGAACAATGGCCATTTTGATGGTTACCACCATAGAAATTACATCTTAGAATTTGTTGAACTTGATGAGCTTGATGTGTTTTCTGTGGTCCACCTTGGTCATATTGTTGAGGAAGTTGGCCTATCTGCTTTGTTAAGCTCTCAATTTGTTGTGTCAAGAGCTTGTTTTGAGCTAGAATTACACTCTGAGTGTCCATCTCCATTATACATTTTCTTTGAGTCAGAGATCTATCATGATGACTTTGATAATCATTGGTTTCTATGGAGTCAATGATTACAATAGCTTCCTCCAGACTCTTGGACATCATAGTGCCTCCAGTTGAGGCATCAAGGATCATCTTGGTTTGCGGTTTCAAACCACTATTGAAGATATGCAGTTGTGCAGGGTCATCAAAGTTATGGTTTGGGCACCTCCGCAACAAAGCTTTGAATCTCTCCCACGTCTCATAGAGAGGTTCGCTAGATCCTTGGGAAAAAGTCGCAATGGCGGATTTTGCACTAATAAATCTTGATGGAGGAAAGAACCTCACTATGAATTTTTCCTCCACCTCTTCCTAAGTGTTGAGGCTTTTATTTAGATGTGATTGGAGCCATGTTTTTGCCTTACCTGCTAATGAAAATGGAAAAGCTCTAAGGTAGACAACATCAACATCTTCGTCAGAAGCTCCCATGATACTGCATAGTTCCATGAAGGTAGACAAATGTGTGTATGGATCCTCATGATCCATTCCAGCAAAGGGATGTGAGCCAATTAGACTAAGCCATGTTGGCTTCAATTCCACAACCTTATTGCTGAAAGGAGGAATGGCTATGTTTTTGTAATGCTTTGGTCCTTGTTGATAAGCATAGTCACCAAGAGTCCTCCTTGGTGGTCTATTTCCTTCTCCTCCTCGATCAGTCATGTTATTTTCTACAAATGGCTTATCAGTTGAAAGATAATCAGAAAAAGAAGACTAACTCAGTGTTTTAGTGGTTGCTTATTTCTTTTTCTTTCTATTCTTCCTTTCAATCTTGGTAATTTCCAGATCAAATGGCATTTTATCCGCTCGAATTTTACCTCACATAAAGGAAAAAAGAACACACTACAACAACCTGTAAGCACCAAAGGTTAGTGAAAATAAAATAAAATATAATAAGAGAGAATTTATACAAAAATAAAAGAAAGATTTACAAAAGAGAAATAACCTATCTAACTGAAAATTTAAATCCGAAAGAACTAGGTAGATGACTCAAGTCCTCAGCAATGGCACCAGAAACTTGTTAGACTTTTGGCAAGCATACCAATTGTTGTTGCTGGTTACACATTTATAAAAGAGTTCGTCTTCACAGGGACTTGGGTTACTTAATTCATTCGGATAAAGGTTATCAGTTCAATAGTTATATACAAATATAATTGAATGCCATTGGTTTTGGTTCAACAAACTAAAGACAACTTAAAGTAAAAGAATAGTAAAAATAACAGATTTACGAAAATAACAAAAATAACAAAATTACAGGAATACTGATGTAGCTCCATGTGGAGCTTGTAGGCCTTGGATATTCTTCATCAATGGAGTCATTTGCTTCTTTAAGATCAATGACAATAGAATGAAGATGGAAGAAAGATGATTGGAGACGCCACTTCAAGAAGAAGATGAGTCAAGAAGAAGCTCACCACCATAGGAAGCCATGGATAAAAACTTGAAGGTAGGAGAAGATGAGTGGAGGGAGAGAGAGAGAAGAAGCACGAAATTTTGTGCCTCAAATGAGGTCTGAAATTTGAAGTATAATTCTCAAATGATCAAAGTTGAAAAAATGCACACACATGCCCTTTATTTATAGCTTAAATGTGATACAAAATTGGAGGAAAATTTGAATTTCTATTTAAATTTCACTTGAATTTGAAATTGAATGTGGAGCCAAATTTTGGAGCCAAAATTTCACTAATTATGATTAGTGAATTTTAGCTATGGTTGAGCTCACTAATCCAAGATCAAGCCCAAGATTCTCCACTAAGTGTGCTTAGGTGTCATAAGATATGTAAAGCATGAAGGACATGCACAAAGTGTGACTATATGATGTGACAATGAGATGTAGCAAGCAAATGCTCACCTCCTCCTCTAAATTTAATTGGATTGGGCTTCTACTAATTCAATTAAATTTATTTCCCAACACACACATCAAATATTCACTTAATGCATGTGAAATTACAAAACTACCCCTAATACAAAAACTAGTCTAGGTGCCCTAAAATACAAAGGCTGAAAAATCCTACATTTCTAGGGTATCCTACCTACATTATGGAGCCCTAAATACAAGGCCCAAAAATAATGAAACCTTAATCTAATATGTACAAAGATAAGTGGGCTCATACTTAGCCCATGGGCCCAAAATCTACCATAAGGCTCATGAGAACCCTAGGGCTTTTTCTTGCATCTTTGGCCTAATCTTCTTGGAGTCTTCTATCCAATGCCCTTGGGGGAGTCTTCTATGAAAACAATAATAACGAATTTAATTAATTAAAGAAAACATAGGATTTGATTTCATCATTCATACCTTTAGTATCCTAATAAGATTAACATATATTATCATTTTCTAACATTACTGATGCACACATTAAGTTATCCCAAGTCGATCCCTCGCACTCAAGGTCTAAGAATATTACCCAATATCGATCCCTCGCATATGAAGTAAATACCCCAGCATTACACGTATATTCTCGTGCTTTTTTGCAATCAAAACGTTATGCTCTATTCCTAGCAACGTAAAGTAAAAAGTAAAATCATTCAGTTCAAATTCTAAGATTACTTTTCCGTATCACTTAAAATCCAATTTCGTGACACTAGTGATCAAATAGAATCACGCATTATGAGTAGAATGAAATTACCAATAATGAGTAGAAAAGATTCATACATATATAATATCAAAAGGGATACATAAGGGTACAAAGATTACATCCAATCTTTAAGAAAAACTAACTGTAGAGCACAAGACTAATAAGAGAAATGACGATGGATGTGATCCACAATCACAACTCTGCAGCGACTCAGCTCCACTTTTCCTTTTCTTCTTCTTCTTCCTCAGCTTCTACGTTTTTCTCACTATTACTGGATGATTTTCCCTTCAATAATGCATGGCTATTTATAGAAAATAACCAAGGAGTGCAGGGAAATTTGCCCAGGCAAGTTGTTTGCTTAGGGCTGAAGCAAGATTACTAGCCCAAGCAAGCTGGTTGCTAGCCTGGGCGAATTGGGTGCCAGAAATCTTTGTAAAATAACCATTTTACCCTTCCTTTTGGCTTTATTTCTGGATCTAACAAACAACCATTAAAACCTACAAAGTCATGGATGAATCTTTCATATTTAAACAACAACATTAGTAAATGTATAATATATATAAACAACTAGATTTAAGGGTAGTTTATAAGAAAACTATTACAATCAAAAGATAAGTGCTAACAATTTAATCCCAAAATTAACTGAAGTTTGGCACTTATCATACTTGTTGTTAGATGAATAACCAAAATCACTTGATTATTATTGTTAATATTTATTTAATTTATACTATGCTCTTCATAAATAAAATTGTCTACTTCTCAATTAGTATAACATTATATATTTATGATACAACTGATAGGTTTATGTTCATTATTTGAGCAGGCTAAACAATAAGGTGTAGGTTTCTGATAGTGTATTTTTTATATCACATATTCTCACAAATTCTATCAATGTGGCCAACAGAGGAGGATTCAAGTTAGTGTTTTTATATGGGACCTAAACGAGACTGCAGAGGTTCACAATTGACAAGTAGGAGGTTAGTCTGGTTAACTCTCGGTAATGGGTATTATTGAAATGAATTTGCAATCAACATGTAGACTTGAATTGTGTCTAGGTTATGATTTATTTAAGTGGTGGGGATTATGGTTATTATAGGGATACAATTGTTATGGGGGGTTACATTTTGACCAATTGAGGATATTGGTATAGTGGGATACTTAGACATAGTTATGATTCATGTATATGAGGGGCTTTTATACAATTGTAGTGTAGCCGCATGCTGTCCTACACTGTATTTGTTTTGTAAAGTAGTTGGGGCACCTCATAAAGCATGTTCTTTTTCATATTACTTATACTTATGTTACTTGTGCATCACAGAAACTTGAGTGGTACAATTTTAATTTGGTTAAATTTAAAATTTAATTTTGGTACAATTTTATATTCACAATTTTAGTTCCTTTTTTCTTGTAATTTTGGATTCCTATTTTAGAAAATATTCATTTTTAGTCCAATAATTTTTATACATCTAAATTAAGCTAATTAAAAACTAACATATCTTAAGGTCACTGTTTCCCTTATTGTTTTGCCATTGACATATAATGGCCCAACATCACCATTGTTTGGAAACAACCTTCAAATGCATAGAAGATCACCATTGACATATTATGACGATCTTTTACAATTAAAACTCTAGCTAGTGAAATCTAGTTGTCTTATTTGTCAATTCTTTGCAATAACTAAGCTGCAAAGGAAGGTAGTACACAATTTGGATAGTAGTTGGTTGAACGACAAGTTAGAAAGTTCAAAATTAATTTTCTGTAGCAGCTAAATAACTACAAAGGTTTCCTTTACTGAGTAGTTCATTCTGGAGGTAATTTGGAGTATAATTAGATTGTGCTGTGTAGGATGATAATTTAGAGGGTGAAAGTTATTTCGGTATTTTCTTGAAATTTCAACTTTCAAGAACATAGTGATAAAATTGAGAAATTTCAGGGTGAAAAGGGTTTGAATTTAATAAGGGTGTGGTTTCTTTAGACTTGGTGTCTCTTGAACATTATATCTTAGCTTCTATCTTGGCATTCGACAATGGTAACATAAAAAGCTTTAGCTCTAAAATACTATAACATGTCAAACCAAATATTTATTTATTTTTGTAATGATTTCATGTAGTATAATGTTTTATATACCTTGTATCACAAGGATTATTAAATGGGGGAAGTAAAAGACGCAAGATGCCCTTAATGGAGATTAGCTATCCTTTACCATCAGATGTATTTTGGAGAAAGGTATATCTGCAAAGTGGCCTGGGTCAAAAGGAAAAAGAATACACTCGAGGCTGGAGTGTCACAGATGAGCCACTCTGTAAGCTTTGTCAAAAGCAGTGCCTGTAAGTCCTATACCAATATATATTGCTTTTTTTTTACTAGTGTTTAATAATTAATAACTCTACTTTCAGGGGTAACAATGCCAAGACACTTGAATGTTTTGAAGATCTTTTTTGTAACCTTGTTTGCTATGAGGAGTATCGAATGAGAACTAGCAACATATTCCTCCATGAGGTCAGAACATTGATCATATTGATTCAAAATAAGATGTGGTTTACTAATTTTGCTTTGTTTGGATGTTCAATCTTAGAAATAGTATTATGTAGCTTTGTCTTGTCTTTGAGCTAGCATTAAATGTACTTTTTGAGTTGAGATCTTCATGAACTTTTTAAAATTAAACATGGAGTGTGCACAAATTGCCAATTCGATTGTCATAAGCTTGTTGAGGATATAAGACCTTTATCATTGGAAAGGTGGCGGGAGTACATAGAGAAAGTAGCACCGAAAGTTGCTAAACGAAAGAAAATGTAAGTCTATGAATATGAAAGTTAAATACCTAAGGTCAATTCTCATGTTAATAAATAATATTATAGGCTTGTTAAAAGACTTGCTTTACTATTAGAGTATACATTACTCCCTGATGTATTTTTGCTTTATTCTTAGTTAGTGATTGTTATCACTAGTTTGTTAGGACTAACTCTAAGGTAGACTTCATTAACCTCAGTGCATTAACTACAGTTAAGTGCTAATGTGTAAAAATATAATTATAGTTCCTCACCTGAGAACAATTACTCTAATATATACTGAAGAGTGTTTTTAAACTTGCTTGTTAACCTTACATCAATAGTTTTCTGAAACACTACTTGATCATTTATAGGTTTGAGAATCTTGTTAATGAACCAGCTGAAGGCAATGCATGGCATGCTGAGTATATTGTTCCAGTATATCAGGGAGGAGGTAGAATTCATTTTAAAGTTTAATCCTACTTGCTTTTTAGGAAGAGATATAATATCAATTTCTAGTTATAGTGACCTGATTTTCCTAGAAATGACTAATAGATTGTGTTTCAGACTTAAAATTTATTTCATAATATGATTTTGGAAGCAATCATAGTCATAAATACTCTGGTACACTTTCGACAAAGGTTTTAGTTGGCTCAATGGAAGTGTCAATATAGAATATTGATGCATGTGAAAAATCCATGTAATCTGCTTATAGCTATGATTTAGGGATTAGGATTTAAGTCTCCAAAAAGTAAGAGAACGGTATGTATCCATAGTAGTCAATAACATGTTGTAGCAGAGCAGCCTTGGGCTACTAGAGTTGAAATAACTTAGTGGTTTTCAATAATTGCCACTGCAGCCACAATAATGGCCTATATAACGGCTTTTCGCATGCTATAACAGTGCTACAAATTTCATGCTTGAGGTGTTCAGTCCTTAGCGTAAGGGGAATGTGTTAGAGATCTGGCATTGATTAGTGATATGGCCAAATTAAAGTATATAAGTAGAGGATAATCTTCACCTTACAAGCCGACTTTGTTGGGGTGGTTAGGCCCAAACCCAAATTGTAAGAGAAACATAATATGATTTGAAACTCTTCTTACAAAAAGTTACCTTGTTTTGACCTCTAATCCTTCACCCTTTATAGGACTCTCCCTCTCTCCCACCCCTTGTGTTTTGTTCTTTCTTCGCTGGACTTCCCAATTCATATAATTTATCTAATGTTCATTTTCTATTGATTTCACCATCATCTTTCATTTTTTTGACTTCATTACTATATTCAGTTGTTCTTGATTATTGACCGACCGTTTAATGTATCCTAAATGAATAGAACTGATTGTGGTGTCATTTTGTCATCATGATATTTTATTTCTTATTGATACTAAAAGAATCCTTAAATGGTGGTTGAATTGATCCAGATGTCATTACATATGCTACAGAAGGTTGACTCATTTAAGTTTTTTATAATTTTCCTCCCACTGTACGTTTGGCTAAATTGTGTTTCTAGTGTTTTCATATGTCCTTTCCTATTCCCTCTCGAATACAGAGGAGTTATATTTTAGCTCTGAGTGTTAGAATATTATATATTTAATTTTTGATGGACATACTTTTTTTTGTCCTTATAATTCCCACCATTTTGCAGGAAAAAAATGGATATTAGCTTTAAGTTTAATTTCATACCTTATTTAATTATTTCTATAGGTGAGTGCAAGCTGGAGAATATGAGGACTCTCTGTGTAGCCTACCATTATGATGTCACTGCTGCACAATGTGTTGAACGACGCATAGCCAGAGCACAATGACTGTATATTATGATATTTCTACCAACAATGACCGTACTTTTGATGGTAAATTAAAAGTTGTATATTCTAATATTTAATTAACTTTACTTAAGAATTCAAGAATGACTAGAACCATTATTCATGGTAATGCGGATGGTAATGGTAGCCTAACCATTGGCCACATCACATGTGGTATAGAGTTTAGTCTACCAATGAGGCCAAAGTGGAGTGGAACAACGGGAGTTGTTTTCCAGGTGCTATTGACAGTATTGACAACTGTTTATATCTTTTTATTTCTAATTTTAGTGCTTCCACTCTGGCACTATAAATACCACTTGCAAATTGATGATTTTCTTAGTTTAGTTAGAATAAATTTATTCTAAAGTGTCTTGTAAGTTGTAAATTGTATTGGGTTTTTAAAAAATAATAATTTTTTTTAAAAAATACATTCTAAGACGGTTCTCTGAAAAATCATATTAGAATTCTAATTCTTTTTATTAAAAAAAAACATTCTAAGACGGTTTTATGTTTTCTGAAAACCGTCTTAGAATTTTCAATTTCTTTTTTTTAAAAAAAAATGCATTCTAAGACAGTTATTTTTCCTAAAAATCATTTTAGAATGAAATTTTTTTCTAAAACGGTTTTTTAAGGACCGTCGTAGAAAGTTTTGACTTTCCACGATGTTAGCTTCAAAGAAGGTCCGTAAAACCGACATAGAAACCTGTTTTTGCAATTGTGCAAAGAGGAAATCCAATGAATGTTGTCTTTAATGATCCCCATTTTCTTATGTTGTTATTTTCATTTATTTTCTTACATTGTCTTTAAAAAAGCATACCCAAAAATTTCTTGATTATTATGAGGAAAGACCATGCACAAGCCCAATAATCATAATATTCACACAAGTAAGGATCAAGGAAGCATAAGGTTAAATCATATATTCTTGGATATTGTGCTATTTTTTGTTTGATGTTCTTAGACATTGTCTTATTCACAAATTCTTCTTTATGACAAAGAAGTAAGTTGCATCACTATCAAATTCATGACATGGTTTAAAGCTACTCATCAATGAACGTGTACCAAAGATAGAAAACTTCAAAATCAGGCAATTCAATATCATTCTCATAGTTTAAATTAGGTAATACAAATTATTGCAAGTTTAGTATATTATTTAATTTTTAATTTTTTTCATTATAGGTTCAATTCAATTGAAAATGATTATCTATCAATCCAAAGTCAAGTGAAAACCTAAATCTTTTCAAGCTCATAATTTTCTCAACAGAACATGTTTGTATAAGGCATTGGTGAAAAGTATCTGAGATCTGTAGCCTTACAAAGGTGTTTAATCATAAACTATTATCTAAATTAATTATCAACTTTACAATTATTTAGTGTTCTCATGCAAGTTTTTTCTTCAATTTTTGGAATAAGACACAACTTGTGTGACTATTAGGACAATTGGAAATTTTGTTGTGGAAAAAATTGGTTGGTATTATCTAGTATGTAACAATTGTACTAAAAAATTTTGATGTTAATGCAACATTCACATGCAAATGTGGGACATACAATGACAACCTTGTTCCAAGGTTGTTATAGAATTATTTTCTTATTGATTTTAGTTTAACCACTATTATACATAATGCTTATAATTTGGATTCAACTTTCTTTAAAATTTATGCATATGTATAAATTGAAGATTAAGGTGTACTATGGAAAACACAAATGCAAATTTTGTTTTTTGGGATTGTGATTGTGCTTACCTCATCAAGCAACTAGTGAAGTGGAAAAAATACCACAAGGGACGTTGAATTGTGTTTTCACAAAATTTTAAGTCTTTTTGAAAATGATTTTTTTTATATAAGTTTAGAATAAGGCAGTTCAAAATGAAGAATTGTTTTGAGTTCAAAACAAAAATACAAACAATCCTAAAAAATGAGATTTCACAGTTTAGAGCTATGTTTCAAGAAGTTGTTTGATTGTAAAAGAATTTAATGAAAATGCTCAATTTTAAGTGTGTTTATAAAAATAATTTCTACATTTATGATTATCAAAAACAAGTGAAGAGATCAAACAATAAAATCAGTGCATAGAGAAAGAAAAGGGGGGGGGGGGGAGGGGAGAAGATGCACAATGATTTTTATATTGATTTCACTAACAAATTAGTCACTACAAGACCATCAAACCATTGAATTTCAACAACCTACCAGCAACCCCACTGGACTTCACACCTAGTCACAATTATACCAGCTACACCACTGGTTACAACCTTTGCCAATCACTTATTGGACTTTCAACAACAAAAGGGTTTTGTGTTTTTTACTGCATATAAACAAACTTCACCTTACAAGAGGGTTTCCACTCAAGAAATTACAATCTCTCACTTTTATCTTAGATCTATTACATATTATAAGCTTTAATAGAAGTGGGTCACTCTATATTGAGGGGGTTGGAATGTAACACCCCAAAACATATGATACTAGTAACAATACTACGATGTTTCATTATTAGTGCATAATATGATGTGATTTATACTTGCTCTATATTTATGAGTTTTACTCTAAATTATGATTTAAGGAGTGAGCTAGAGATAATTTAAGAGAGAAAAGACATTAGGTCTAATAGGAGACCCACAACCCTCTTAGAAGCACTAAAAACCCTTCCCCATCCCTCACACTTAGCACATAAAACACACTTAGAAAGTGAGAATAGAAAAAGGAGACAAGAAGAAAAAATGAGAAAGAAAAAAGAAGACAAATGACCATTTTGAATCTTTTAAATAAGACGAGATATAAATGATACAGATTCAGGTCAAACACCTAGTGAAGGAGGAGATGGTGGACCATTTTGAACCTTTTAAATAAAATGAGGTACCAAAGTGGACTTTTTAAAAGATAAAAGACCATTTTGAACCTTTTAAATAAGATAAAATATCAAACTGAATTTTTAAAATATAAAAGACCAAACTGAATAAAGAAATTAAGATACATGACCAATTTAGCCTTATTTGTTCATATGACAACTATTTTTTGCTTTTTAACCTTTACATGCGAAACCTTTTGTTTTGAACTTAATACCCATGTACCTTTACCGAGAGTCCATCTTGTCATATCTTCATTTAGGGTAAGGACTTAATGTTAAAGAAATATTTTCTAACATGCCTTGACTTGCTTATAAGAAGTCTAAAATAATTATCTTATAAAAATCTTAAAGATTAATTGATTCTTAGACAAGTTTAGTTACTACATTCATTAGTCTAAACTGAAACTTCAATTTAGTAGGCTACACAATGATTTGATACACATTCAATACATATATCAACTTTAGAACATTTCATTTAAATCTTGATGCTTTGTCATCTATCAAAATTTTAGCCTATTAACTATTTTGGCTTTGACAAATTATTTGAACTAATTATTTTTTATCACTGTATTAATATATTGTTTTATTCTCTCTAATTCTTCTAAATGTTACAAATTTCATAATTTGATTAGAACAATTAAATTGATCCTTAAGAGATAACCTAGCTTATGCTACAAATAATCATGTTCAGAAACAAATTTGTTTGATTTTGATCCAACTTTTCTATAATGTTTGGTTTTAATCCATGTTATTAATGATATTTTGTCAAGTAGTGATGTAGCAAATAAAATGTCACATAATCACCACCACATGTATTGAAAATTTAATTATGACTTTCATCTCATTGTAACCTTAAGTCGATTCTTCATCTTTTCTCATTTTCTTCCTCTCTCTCTTGCCCTAACCATTTTTTACTTTTTCTTCTTTATCTTTTTCTTACCATTTTATTCATTAAGAGCATAAACAATATGAATAACTTAATGATAAACAATTTACAACAAGTGACTTACAAAAGAAACAATCTTATTTTTCTTTAGAACGTAACATTTCTAACTGAAGTCATGGATATAAAAGATGAAAATATGACTCACAATCATCACCATTAAAGGTCATTATCTTGTTATTGATTCAACACAAGAACTTTAGATAAGCACCTCAAGTTACAAACAAAAAAAATATTAAAACCCCTAAAAAAAAGTTGGAACCAATAAAAATAAAATGAATAAACAAAATATCTTTAAATCCCTAAATCATACAAAAGTAAGAGAACAAAAAATAAAGGACAAAAGGAGAAGGATTACCTATCTTATCTTGAAAGGATAATTGTGTATAATGGCTAATCTTGGTAGGTGATGATTGAGCAACTTTGTGGTGGTTTACGTTATAAAGACTATCATGATTCTATGATGGTGGTGTAGGAAAGATGGATTTATGACTTAGTTTGTATTTTTGTTGGGTCATAGCTATATGACAGGCTGATAGTTGTATAAGGGATATAAGTTATGATGGTGGGATGTAGAAATGAGGTGCAACAACTTATAACTTATGAGTAGAGCTATATGACACTTGTGTTGGAGCTTGGTGTTGGAATTTGAAGGTTAATGGTGGTTTATTGTATGCAATTATGGTTTTAATTAGAGGCATAAAGAAAGATAAATTAATGCTAGAGAGAGGTGAGTTCGTAGTATAAAAAAGTTATCGCATGTAAATCTTTTAATGTTCATGTAGTTTGTAGCATCTGGTTTTTTGTAAAATAAATTAAAAAGAGTTTTATTTAAAAATAAATAAAATTTTAGAAAAATAATGAGTTTTTTGTAATTAAATAAATAAGTAGAAATGATTTTATTAATTAAAATAATGGTTTTAACGCAAATAAAACAAATATGTGTTTTTAGAAAATAAAAAAAAAGATGTTTTATCTATTCATTTGATAGGGAGTAAAATAGAGTTTATTTTTATAAAATAATTAAATAAAAAATAGAGTAAATAATAGGCTTAGAGTATCCTAGCTATAAATAGAGACATATTAGGTCAGTTTTTATATTTACAATATGTTTTTACGCTCTCTCTTCCTCCCAAATTTAGTCTTCCTTCTTCCTCTCCCAAAACCTTCTTTTTTTCTCGCATACACCCCAACCTATCTTAGTAAAACTACAATCATGGATTTTTTTAACCGTTAGATCGTCTTGAAATTGGGACACCACCTTCGGAACGTATTTCCGCACCTTTACACCGTTGGAATTTTTGAAATAATGTCTGTAGAAAGAGAAATGTCCCTCGCACGGAGACGGTGAAATTGAGAGTCCAATCCCTTCTCCTTCTCTCTAACACTCGTAAATCCTAGCAAAGAAACTAGAGGAAAAGCTTGAATCTTAGGGAACCACTAGAGACACCACTATCACTACCGGACTACACACATGTACCCGCTTAGAGGTAAGAGATGATTTTATCACAATTGGGGTTAGAGTGAACATGTGTAGGGATCCCTAGAGGACAAACTTTGGATTGTTTTATGAATTTAAATTTTGTTCTTATTCTTTTATTCGTGAATTGATTATGTTTGATGAACGAATTGATGTCCTGATGTGAAATTGTTGTAAAATTGATATGTTCTTGTGTTGAGTGTGAAACCTAGAAATTGGGCCTTTTCTAATTAGCGTGAATTGATGAAATTAAGTAAGGAGAGATTTGTCATAAGAGAAAATGAGATATTGATTTTTTATTTTCCCATTTTCTTGCTTTTTACGGTTTTTTTTATGTAATTTGGAATTAATATTATGATTGAAATTGACCGAAGATTCCTAGTAGATTGTGTGGCGTGTTCTTAGATAATATATATGAATTCATGTTTAGTTATTTTTAAATTTATATATACATATATGTGTGTTTTAAAAATATTTGAGATTAACTCATGTTAATAATATCATATTATGCATGTTAGTTGGGAAAGTTATTTTCAATGGCAACTTTAGTTACTATATAAATATTTACTTATGATATTTTTTTATATAATTGAGTCCAGTAGATTTGTTTTCTACTTTTTTATATATTGGAATTGTTGACTCTTATGCCTTGTTTCATGTTAGTTATGCAGTAATTTTGGTCTATACGTTTTGGAATGTCAATTGCTCCATCAGTTTTGGAGTTGAAAAACCAAATATTGAATGACTACTAATGAGCGGCAATGGCTACTAATTGGTGGTAATGGCCACTAAATGCATTCTTGATGGTAGAATGCTTATATATAGCACATGTATTTGGTCCCTGAGCTCATATCTTTCATTTTCGTTTGATACACCATCTACAAAGAGAGAGTGAGAGCTTGAAAGAACCAAAACAAGGCAATTCTTTCATGGCAATAGCTGGAGGTATACTTTGATTTTTGTTTTTTGGCATTTATTAATGACCTGTGTTTCGCTTTGTAATTTGTAACATCATAGGTTTGATATTTTAGTCTTACATTTGGTATTAGAGCCTTAGTTGACTCTGCCTAGATTTCACGTGAGCCACTAGGTCATCAAGGTTCTTTGATATTTATTTGTTTTTCATATATTATATGCTTATGCGTTTTTGTTTACCTTTGCAATTTATGGAGTTTTGATTTATTTTATGCATGAATATATTTTGGAAAAAAATTATTTTGTGCATATATATGTGAAATCAAATGCATAATATTTTGTTTCAATTATGAAATTATATATGAGAATTTTATTCACCTCTGTATTATATCTTGATCTTGAAGTGTATAATATGATTTATTCTCATATGATTAAGTTTTATGTCTAAGTGATCTTTATAATTTTGATTAATTATGGATTGACCACAATATCTATAATTTGATTAAAATTATATATGAAGTTGTTTAAAGATCATATCAGGAATTAGGCATATTATTGTGATTAATTGTACTTTATATAATGAATTTTATCCCACATGAATTTTCATTATATTTGTATAATTAATTGGGATAAAATGATATATTATTTTTCATGGTTTACCCACAGGGATCATGAGTTATGTATAATTTGTCAGTTTTATCATAAAGTAAATATTTGCGATAGAAAATCAAATTATTTTCATGTTGTACCCGTAAAGCATGAATTTGAGTATGTAATTTGATTATTCTATCATAAAGTTTAATCATTTCTTATTGAATTAAAAATTTAGCCCACAAGATTCAATTTTCTGGTATGCTTACATTGATAAAAACATACAATTAAGATTAATATGCCTCAAATTTTGACATAAGCCTTTGTATTTTTGCAGCTTCTCAAACTGTTATTTTTTTATATTAAATATGATCTCAAACTCAAAGGAGATAACTATAGGATATGGAAGTAGAGAATTCTTTTGCAATTGGGGTGGATGGATATAGACTATGATATAAGGAAAGACAAACCACCTACAATCACTGATGAAAGTAGCCTAGTTGTTGTTGTGCTATATGAGCGATGGGAATGATCCAACTGGCTCAGCGTGATGTTCATTAAGACCAAAATCTTGGTTGCAGATATGTGGTTTTGCTGACCAGCATGAAAAGGTTCGAGACTTACTTAAGGCTATTGATGACAAGTTCATCACTTCAGATAAGGCTTAAACAAGTACCCTGATCATAAAGTTCTCCTTTCTTCGACTCACTAGTGTGAAAGGTGTGCATGAGTACATAATGAAAATGCGAGATATTTCAACTTAACTTAAGAACCTAGAGGTTGATATGTTTGAGTCCCTCATGGTGCACTTCATTCTGAACACCCTTTCACTGAAATATGGGTCGTTTAAGATTTCCTACAACACACATAAGGAAAAATGGTCTATCAATGAATGAATGACCATGTGTGTTCAGGAAGAAGAAAGGCTTGTAATGGAGATGGGTGAAAGTGCAATGCTGACAACTACTTGTGGGAAGAACAAAGCAACCAAGTCTCAAGCTAATCAAAAGAGGAGTGGTAAAATACTACCTTAAGTTGATATTAAGAAGGTGACAAAGTGTTTATCTTGTAAGAAAAAAGGACACATGAAGAAGAATTGCCCCAGATTCCAAAAATGGCTTGAGAAGAAAGGTAAATCAATCTCATTGGTATGTTATGAATCTAATATGGCTAGTGTTAATATTAACACCTGGTGGATTGATTCTGGATCTACAATCCATATTGCAAATTTTTTATAGGGTATGCAAAACCTAAGGAAACAAGTGAGAAGTGAGCAAAACATTTTACCAGGCAATAAGCTAGGCTCACCTGTGGAGGCTATTGGGACTTGCATTTTAACTTTGAGTAGTGGCTTTATTTTGAAATTAGAAAGGACCTTTTATTTGCCAATTTTTTTCTCAAAACTTGATTTCCGTTTCTAGACTCGTTCCTTTTGGATATTCCTTTAATTTTAAAGACACATCGTTTGGGTTATTTTATAATTTTGAATGTGTTAGGAACAATATCTTCTATGATGGTCTTTATCTTCTTGGTTTACAAAATTATTCCACTTATAGTTCAATGCATGTTCAAACTGGTATTGGTGTAATATTAATGAGAATTCCTCTATGTTATGGCACCAGATATTAGGACATATCTCTATTGAGAGGATTAAAAGGTTAGTGAAAGATAGGGTACTCAATACTCTAGATTTTGCTGACTTTAAGAGTTGTGTGGACTACATTAAGGGTAAGCAGACCAACATGTCTAAGAAAAGTGCTATCAAGAGCTCAAGCATATTAGAAATAATGCATACTGATATTTGTTGTCCAGATATGAATGCACGTGGTTAGAAATATTTTATCACCTTTATAGATGATTATTCACGATATATGAATGTTTATTTGCTTCATAACAAAAATGAAGCATTGGATGCCTTCAAAGTCTTTAAGGCTGAAGTTGAGAACCAATGTGGCAAGCAAATAAAAATAGTGAGATCAAATAGAGGTGGAGAATATTATGGTAGATATACTGAGAATGGACAAGCACCTGGTCCTTTTGCAAAGTTTCTTCAAGAGCATGGGATTGTCCCAGTACACTATGCCTGGTTCTTCAAATCATAATGGTGTGACAAAAAGAAGGAACCAAAAATTATTGGACATGGTACGGAGTATGCATAGCAACTCTAATCTTCCTAAATCCTTGTGGGCCGAATCCCTAAAGACTACAGTGTATATATTAAACCATGTTCCAACCAAGGCTGTCCCAAAGATACCTTTTGAGTTGTTTAAAGGTTGGAAAGCAAGTTTGAAACATATGCGCATTTTGGGTTGTCTGTTTGAGGTGAGAATATATAACCCACAAGAGAAGAAACTTGACCGGAGGACTATTAGTAGGTATTTCATTTGATATGTCGAAAGGTCTAAAGGTTATAGGTTTTACTATCCATATCATATTACTAGGATTGTGGAATCAAGAAATTCCAAGTTTCTTGAAAATGACTTGATCAGTGGGAGTGATCAATTGAGGGACTTAGGTTCTGAAATTGATCATATAGAGTCTCAACCTTCCACATCAAGTGAAAGATTGGTTGTAATTCATACCCCTCAAGTTCAAAGGGATGATGAACAACAAATGACCGACATTTCATAACCTGTTGTTGATAATCCAGTAGATCATCAAATTCTTGAAAATGATGAATAACCAGCTGAACAGCATGATACCCAAGAAAATGTTGATGTAACATTAAAGAGATTTAATAGAGTAAGAAAATCAGCTATTTTGAGTGATTATATTGTATATTTGCAAGAGTCTGACTATAATATTGAATCTGAAAATGATCTTGAAACTTTTGATCAAGCCATAAGTTGTAAAGAGTCAAATTTATGGTATAAAGCCATGAAGGATGAGATGAATTCCATGTAGAGTAACGAAGTTTGGAACCTTGTAGAGTTGCCTAATGGGGCAAAGGCCATTGGTTGTAAATGGGTCTTTAAGACCCAAAGGGATTCATTAGACAACATTGAGAGATACAAGATAAGACTCATTGTTAAGGGATTTACTCAAAAAGAAGGAATCGACTACACAGAGACTTTTTCTCCTATATCTAAGAAAGATTCTCTTCGTATTATCTTAGCATCATTTACTCATTTTGACCTTGAGTTGCAACAAATGGATGTGAAAACAACCTTTCTTAATGGTGATTTAGAGGAGGAGGTTTATATAAAAAACCTGAAGGCTTCTCCTCTAGCAGTGGCGAGCATTTGGTATGTAAGCTTAATAAATCTATATATGGTTTAAAACAAGCCTCCCGTCAATGGTACCTTAAGTTTCATGGATAGTTTCTTCATTTGGTTTTGATGAAAACCCCATGGATTAATACATATACCACAAGGCCAGTGGGAGTAAAATATGTTTTCTTGTTTTATATGTAGGTGATATTTTACTTGCAGCCAATGATCGGGGTTTGCTACATGAGGTGAAACAATTTCCTTCTAAGAATTTTGACATGAAGGATATGGATGATGCATCTTATGTCATTGGCATTAAGATTCATAGAGATAGACCTTGAGGAATTTTAGGTCTATCACAGGAAACCTATATTAACAAAATTTTAGAGAGATTTTGGATGAAAGATTGTTCACCAAGTGTCACTCCTATTGTGAAGGGTGATATGTTTAATTTGTACCAATGCTCAAAGTGTTGAACAAGTGGCCTTAATAACTTAAGAGGGGGGTGAATTAAGTTTTAAAATTTTTCGACTAACAAGTTTTAATCCCCTTTTAAATGAAATATGATAGATTCAGAATGCAAAAGAAGAAGGAGAAATCAATTTAATAATATTCTTTTAAATGCACAAGAAAAATTAAATTGAAATAAAATAACTAAGATAAGGGAAAAGAGAATTGCAAACTCGATTTATACTAGTCCGGCCACTTCCCGTGCCTACGTCCAGTCCTCAAGTAACCCACTTGAGATTTTCCACTATCCTTGTAAATCTTTTACAATCTTTGAGCACACCTTGGGATCTCTCACCCTTGTGTTCAAGTTTCTCACACACCAAGAGACAAAAAACCTCTTAATTACAACTGAGTTTATAAGAGATAAACAAATTGATTTCTCTCCTTTAGAGCAGATGATACAATTTGAAGATCCTAGAAGAATTATCAATAATTTTGCAAGTGTTTGGCCTAAGTTGTTTAGACAGATTTTGACAATTAAGTTCTCTGAGAAAAATCTCTTGTTTTTCGAAGTAAAGACACATATATATAGGCCCATTGTGCCTGTTCAAAATAGTTTGAAGAGATCTGTCTTTTCAAAAAGTTTTTCTGAAACTTTTTCACTGGTAATTGATCACACAATTATATTTTTGAAGAGTTGTGACTTTTCAAAAGTTTTTCTAAAATTTCTTCACTGTTAATTGATTACAGGAGTCTGGTAATCGATTACACAGATCAAAATTCAAATAAGTTTGTGCCGTTATTTCACCAATTCACAATTTCAAAAATCCATGTTCACAATCTCTCTGGTAATTGATTACACGAACCTGGTAATCGATTACCAGTTCAAAAAGATATTATTTTGAATTGATTTAACTTTGATAAAAGAACTTTGATAGTAAAGATTTTTAGGCCAAACTACAACAATCAAATTGAGATTGTTTTAACAAATTGACTAAGTTCTTATCTTAGATTTTCTTGATCTTGTTTGTTGACTTGATTCAATTTGTGCTCATCAAGTGAATATTTTGGCATCATCAAAACCTTCATGATACACATTCACATTCTCCCCTTTTTTGTTGATGACAACCATCTTTAGGTATGGAGTAAAGAGAGAAATAATAATATCCATTTGTGTCGTTCACTCCCCCTTGATTTTTTAGTGATTGCTTATATGAAAAAGTTTAAGATTTGATGAAAAATGTATATATAATTTTTTTCTTCAATACTTTGGAAAAAAAATTATAATTCTCCTTACCATCTATCTCATCTATCTCAAAAAAAATTTCAATACTTTGGACAAAAATTATAATTCTCCTTACCATTTATCTCATCTATCTCTCCCCCTTTGGCAACATCATAAACAAATCAAGAGCAGAGAGAAGAAAAGCATACATCAATTATAATAAGTAAGATATTACCTTTCAGAGTACCATCTAAGAAAAATAATAGTAAGTTAATGTAATTTAAGTCTAAAAATCTAAAGTACGAAAATACTAAAATAACTTAATGCAATAAGTCTGAAAGTCTAAAGTACGAAATAACCTAATGTAACTTAAACAAGTCTGAGAGTTCTAATAATTATTATAACTAAGGGTAAGTTTAAGGATCGGTTGGAGGATCAAAGCAACGACGGATAAATCCCATGTCATCCTCAAGACGAGTGATACGAGAATCCATGGAATCAAACCTTTCGCCAACAAAAGCGCGAAGATCCCGAATCTCGTTGAGAACATCATTTAGTAAAGTAGGGGAGGGATCCCTAGATGGTGGAGATGGAGTGCGTTCTTCGGGAGCATTAGCTTGGTGATCTTGTTTGCAAACCCATTGACCATCAAGATCTTTCTTATAACCAAAAGAAGCAACTACAGCGACTCCTATTGCAACTGAATGCTTAATCTTGACAAATGGTTCATTAGTAAGACAGACCTTGAAGTGCTGCAGAAGTTGAGTAACCAGATGGGGATAAGGTAAAGGGGCATTGGCCCGTAATGCCTTATCCATACGGTAATGAACAAGATGTGCCCAGAGAATTTGATGGCCAGTGTGCATTGTCCACTACAAAATTAAATCTTCCTCAGAGGCTTGAGCAAGGTTAGTAGAACGAGGAAGCAACACACGACAAAGAATATAATGCATGATACGACATTCAAAGGTAAAGGAACCAGCAAGTAAGCGGCCATTCATATCAGCATTTTCAACACAAACCATTTTACGAGCATCATGACTAGAATAAATGGGTTTCCAATAATCAACTAAGGTTCCTTCAAAAGGCACACCTTGATTGCTGAGTTTGGTTAGGGAGTAAAATAAGGATCGATCAACAACAACAGGTATTTTGTGTACTTCATAAAATATGAATCCATCATGAATTTCCAAGTTGTTATAAAAGACTCGAACCAATTTAGGGTAATAAGGCAATTTCAGAGTCATGAAATCTACTAGTTCATAATTTTGAAACAATTGATAGCAATCAAAGTTTTCTCCCTCAAAGAATTCAGAGTCAAGGTATTTAGGATCAAGAATGACACAATTGGAAAAGGATGAGTAATACCTCTCACGTTGGATATCAGTGGAAAACAGATTGAGAGAACATGGTGAAGAAAGAGATGGATTGGGTGGTGTCGGAGAGTCATCGGAAGAACCGCGGTGGCGGTGGCCTGTAGTGGTGGTGGAGGAAGATGAGCCCTTGTGCTTCTTTGATGATTCTGCCATTTGGTGAGGTTTCTGAAAATTTAAATTGGTGGGTTTTGTAGAGGATTCAAAGAGAAGAATTTTGCACTTTGTTTGATGCGATTTGGTGAAGAAATGAGGAAGATATGAGGATTGGAAGGTTTTAGGGTGTGGGGCACCATTAGAGAGAAAGAGAGAGGAGTTGAGTTTCTAAACTTAGAGAGAGAGAAAAGTCATATTTATAGACAGGGATGACTGGTAATTGATTACAGCCGTTATAATGTAACTACCTAATTGTCCGGTAATCGATTATAGACCCTTATTTCATAAAATATATACAAAGGAAAATATCATAGGTAATTTTATGGGCTAGGAATCTAAGTCAGATTGATCAATAATTCCTAATTCTCGTCTAGTGGTAAAGAAACTTTCTTTGGGTAGAGGTTTTGTAAAGATATCGATCAATTGATTCTTTGTTTCAACAAACTCTAGTACACAATCACCCTTTTGAACATGATCTCTAAGGAAGTGATGCCTAATTTCAATATGTTTTGTTCTAGAGTGCAGAATAGGATTTTTTCATAGGTTGATTGCACTCGTATTGTCACAATGGATAGGTATATGATCAAGCATTAAACCATAATCAAAGAGCTGTTGACTCATCCATAGGATTTATGCACAACTGCTTGTGGAAGCAATGCCTTCCAAGGTTATTTTGATGATGCCAAAGAATCAAGAGTGAAGCAAAGTTTCAAGCAAAGATTCAAGAATCAAGTTTCAAGAATCAAGTTTCACGAATCAAGAATCAAGAATAACCAAGATCAAGATTCAAGACTCAAGACTCAAGATTCAAGAATCAAGAGAAGACTCAATCAAGATAAGTATTAAAAAGTTTTTCAAAACATTGAGTAGCACATGAAGTTTTCACAAAATCATTACCAAAGAGTTTTACTCTCTGGTAATCGATTACCAGATTATAGTAATCGATTACCAGTGGTTTTAAAACGTTAAGATTTTCAAAATTCAAAATGAAGAGTCACATCTGTTGATGTGTAATCGATTACACCTTTATGGTAATCGATTACCAGTGACTATTTTCGAAAAATTCATTTCCAAAAGTCACATTTCTTCAAGTGACTTGTTTCTAAAGATTCTTTCAAAAGTCATATCTTTTTAAGTGATTAGTTTTTAAAGGAATTGCCAAGAGTTACAAGTTTTGACTTGAGTCATCAAGAAACTATAAATATGTGACCTCGGCATGAAACAATTTAATTCATCTCAATCATTTCTTTCAATCATCTTACAATTTTTCTGTTTCATCTTCTCTTCATCTTTCTAAAAGTTTTTGTTCAAAACTTTCTCTTTCAAGAAAAGTTCTTTGTTCAAAAACTTGTGCTATTCATCTTTTTCATTCCCTTCTCCCTTTGCCGAAAAGAATTCGCCAAGGACTAACCGCCTGAATTGTTTTGTGTCTCCCTTCTCCCTTGTCAAAGAATTCAAAACGACACAGTCTGAGAATTCTTTTGATTCTTCCCTTTTCCTAATACAAAAGTGTTCAAAGGACTAACCGCTTGAGAATTCTTTTGTATCCCCATTCACAAAGCATCAAAGGTTTAACAGCCTGAGATCTTTGTCTTAACACATTGGAGGGTACATCCTTTGTGGTACAATTAGAGGGTACATCTACTTGGGTTTGACTGAGAACAAGAGATGGTACATCTCTTGTGGATCAGTTCTAGTGGAGGGTACATCCACTAGGTTCAAATAGAACAAGGGAGGGTACATCCCTTGTGGATCTTTTCTTGTAAAAGGATTTTTACAAGGTTGAAAGAAATCTTAAGGACCGCAGGTCGCTTGGGGACTGGATGTAGGCACGGGTTGTTGCCATACCAGTATAAAAACTCTTGTGTGTTTGTTTCCTTCTTCCCTACTCTTTTACTTTCTGCTATGCATTTAATTTCCGCTTTTACTTTCTGTTAAGTTTCTCTTCTACTCCTCATTCTCTTAACAATTTAGTAAAAGCCTTAGAAGAGTAATTTTTATTTAGTAAAGGTTTAGGAATAATTAATTCAACCCCCCCTTCTTAATTATTTCGATGCCACTCAATCCAACACTGCTTCCAGCAGAAATATATTCCACTTCTGTAGTTGATAAGGAAACACTATTTTGATTTTTGCTATGCCATGATACTAGTGTGGAACCAATAAAGTGACAAGTCCCACTAGTGCTTTTTCTATCGGTTTTACATCCAGCAAAGTCAGAATCAGAGTATCATACTAAGTTATAAGAAGAATTCTTAGGATACCATTAGCCTAGATTTATAGTGCCTAGTAAATATCTCATTATTCTTTTTGACAACACTTAAGTGAGATTCTTTGGGATTGGCTTGATATCTAGCACACATGTAAACACTAAACATAATATCCAGTCTACTTGCTGATAAATAAAAAAGAGATCCGATCATACCTCTATATTTCTTTATATCTACTGATTGACCAACTTCATCTTTATCTAAGTAACAAGCAGTGCTCATAGGGGTGGCCATTTGTTAAGCATTTTCCATTCCAAACCTCTTTAGTAATTCTTTGCAATATTTTTCTTGACTAATAAAGATCCCATTTTTGGTTTGTTTTATTTGTAGTCTAAGAAAGAAATTCAACTCACCCATCATGGACATTTCAAATTCACTTTGCATATCATTAGAGAATTCTTTGCATGAGGAATCATTAGTAGCTCCAAAGATTATATCATCGACATATATTTGAACTAGGAGAATATCATGCATTTTTATTTTAATAAAAAGTGTGGTATCAACCTTTCCTCTTGTAAAGCCCTTTTCTAAAAGAAATTTGCTCAATTTTTCATATCAAGCCCTAGAGGCTTGTTTTAAACCATATAGAGCCTTCTTCAATTTAAAAACATGATTGGGCAAATCTGAATTTTCAAATTGAGGAGGTTGATCAACATACACTTCTTCTTGAATAAATCCATTTAAAAATGCACTTTTAACATCCATTTGATAAAGTTTGAAATCTATTATTGATGCAAAGGAAAGTAACATTCTAATAGGTTCTAGTCTAGCTACAAGAGCATAAGTTTCTTCAAAATTGATTCCTTCCTCTTGGTTATATCCTTTAGCCACTAATCTAGCCTTATTTCTAATGACTATTCCATGTTCATCCCATTTATTTCTATATACCCATTTAGTTCCAATAATTGGATGATCATTAGGTCTATCAACTAATTCTCATGCTTGATTTCTTTCAAATTGATTTAATTCTTCTTGCATAGCAATAATCCAACGTTCATCAATTATGGCTTCATTTATGTTTTTAGGTTCAATTAAAGAGACAAAAGCCATGTTATTGCATGCATCTTTAAGAGAGTGTCGAGTTGTTACCCCTTTTGAAATGTCACCTATGATATTGTCAAAAGGGTGATACCTTGAAGTTCTCCACTCCCTTGGAAGATCCATGTTTATTTGATTTTCTTTGGATCGAGAATCTTTACTATTTCCATCTTCTTTGTTTTTGTGGACTTCTTCGTGAATATGTGTATCTTCTAAAGTATCTGTAATATCATCAACTATATCCTTTCTTGGCCTAATAGAATTAGTCTCATCAAAAGCAACATGAATTGATTCTTCAATAGTCATAGTTCTCTTATTATATATTCTATAAGCTTTACTATTCAAAGAATAACTAAGAAATATACCTTCATCCGAATTTGCATTAAACTTGCCCAAGTTGTCTTTTCCATTATTTAACACAAAGCATTTACATCCAAAAATATAAAGATGGGAAATATTTGGTTTTCTCCCCTTATATAGTTCATATGTTGTTTTCTTTAAAATGGGTCTAATTAATGCTCTATTCATTATATAACATGCAGTATTAGCAGCCTCGGCCCAAAAGTATTTAGGAAGATTTGTATCATTAAGCATGGTTCTTGCTAATTCTTCTAATAATCTATTTTTCCTTTCAACTACTCCATTTTGTTGAGGAGTTCTGGGTGCAAAAAAATTATGTTCTGTCCCATTTTCATTACAAAATAATTCAAAGTCTTTATTCTCAAATTCCCCTCCATGATCATTTCTAATGGATACAATGTTAAGATTTTTCTTATTTTGAATGATTTTGGCAAGTTTCTTAAAAGCATGAAATGCATCTCTTTTGTGAGCAAGAAATAGAGTTCATGTAAATCTAGAATAATCATCTATTATGACAAGAGCATAATAATTTCCACCAAAGCTCATAGTTCTAGAAGGACCAAAGAGATCCATGTGCAAAAGCTGTAAGGGTTAAGTGGTTGAAATAACATTCTTTGATTTGAAAGAAACCCTTACTTGCTTTCCCTTTTGACATGCATCACACAATCTATCTTTTTCAAATTTGAGTTTTGGCAATCCAATTACTAAATCTTTTGAAATTAATTTATTTAAGTGTTCCATATTTATATGAGCAATTCTCCTATGCCACAACCATGATTCATCCTCTTTACTTAGAAAGCATTGAGCATGATTTGGGGTTTTATTTAGATTTATCATGTACACATTATTAGTCCTATATCCTACATATTTTATTTTCTTTTCATGTTTACTTTCAATAAAGCAGTTATGAGAATCAAATAACACCCAAAAGCCTTTATCACATAGTTGACTAACACTTAATAAATTATACTTAAGACCATCAACGAGTAAAACATTTCCAATGGAGGTAGAGGGATTTGTACCTATTTTTCCAACTCCAAGAATTTTACCTTTGTTGTTGTCTCCATAGGTCACATGTCCACTATTCTTGGGAAAAATATGAGTAAAATTTGATGCATCTCCCATCATGTGTTTGGAGCAACCACTATCAATGTACCAACTTTGCTTCAAGGAGTCCTTCATTCATATAATCATATTTTTTATTTAGGTACCCAAATTTTCTTGGATCCTTGAATGTTAGTTTTGACTAAGGACCCTTTTGGAACCCATACCATTTTTCCAATGTTATTAACATTCTTCCTAATATAACATGTTGAGGCACTATGACCTTTCTTACCATAGTAAAAGCATGTTAAAAATGGAGAACTAGTCTTTTGAGTAGAGGCAAAGAAATTTTGGTACATCTTTTGTTGATTTTTAGGATTATACCCTAATACAGCCTTGTTAAAGACACATCTTTGTCTTCCTAATATAATATCTAAATTATTTTTACCAAAAGTAAATTTGGCAAGAACATTTTTTAAACCTACAATTTCTTCTTTAAATTTATTAAAACATTCACATGAATGAGATGCTTCATTGTTTTCTTGTATTAAGCATTTTGTAGAAGGTTGGTTTTTATCTATTGATTTTAATGTTTTAACTTCAGATTTAAGATTTTCTAATTCTACATTTAATTTCAAAATTTCCTTTTCAAAAATTGAAATGGTTTTATTAGAAAATGAAACTAATTTGGAAAGTTTTATAGATTCTTTATGCAAATCATTGAATGCATCTTGAAGTTCATCAAAAGAAATAGATAGATCATAGTTAGAAGATGTTACCTCTTCTTCGCTTTCATAGTCTTTGGCCATGAGGCTTAGATTTATGATTTCATTTTCTAAATCACTTGATGACTCCATGTCATTATCTCCCAAGTGATATATGTTTTCTTTTTCTTTCTTATCTTTGAAAGTTTTGTTGTCAGATTTTTCCATTCTTCTTTTAAAGATAGGACAATCAACTCTCAAGTGTCCAGGTTAATCGCATTCATAGCATTTTGGAACTAAGGAGGAATCTTCTCCTTTCTTCTTTGGATTGAAGTTCGATCTGTAGAAGCAAATATGATATGAAGTTTTATGAAGTTTTGATGATGCCAAAGATAAGCGCTTCGCACGTTTGATCCAAGTCAAGAATCCAAAAATTCAAGATAATTGATGAACTTAGTTCCTAGAATCTAAGGAAAAGTTTCTTAATTGATGATGCACAGGTTTGGCCAAAGGATATTTTCCAAAAGTATTGAGATTTCATAAATATGAAACTTACTCTCTGGTAATCGATTACCAGAGGCTGTAATCAATTACCAGTGGCCAAAATAATTTCTGAAATGCTCTTAAAAAATTTGAATTTAAATTTTAAGCCTGTAATCGATTACACAAGGCTTGTAATCGATTACCAGAAGTTTTAAATGTTTTGTAACAGCCTTTAGAAATTTCAATTTAAATTTTAAAGCTTGTAATCGATTACAACTTGTGTGTAATTGATTACCAGACATGAAAATTCAAATTTCAAATCTGAAGAGTCACAACTCTTCATAAACTAACTGTGTAATCGATTACAACAGTTATGTAATCGATTACCAGTAAGGAATTTTCGAAAATAATTCTCAAGAGTCAGAATTGTTCAAGAAGTTTTTGAATGACCATCAAAGGCCTATAAATAGGTGACTTGGGATACAAAATTCCTTAGAGTTTTCCTGAACAAATTGTCTTATCCTCTCAATACCAAATTGTCTTATAACTCTCAATACAATTCCTTGGCCAAAACTCTTGGAAATTCAATAGGGAATCTTGAGTGATCTTTAATTGTAATATCTTTCTCTTAAAGAGAGAATTCTTCTTCTTCTTCTTATTCAAAGGAATTGATTAAGGGACCAAGGGTCTCTTAAGTTGTAAGGATTTCTGAACGCAAGGAAAGGGTTGTCCCTGTGTGGTTCAGACTTTGTAAAAGACATTTTACAAGATAGTGGAAATCTCAAGCAGGTTGCTTGGCGACTGGACGTAGGCACAGGGCATGGCCGAACTAGTATAAAAATTGAGTTTGCATTCTCTCTTCCCTTAAACTTCTGTTATTTATTATTGTTTATATTTTGCTTTAAAGAAGTTTGTTTTTGCATTGTTCTTAGAATAATTCATAATAAGGGCTGCATTGTTAATAAAAAAGAAGTTAAATTTTAATTGGGGGATAGCTTGTGTATCTTAATTCAACCCCCCTTCTTAAGATAACTGAAGCCACTTGTCTAACAAGTGGTATCAAAGCTTCATTCTTTTATAAAGTTTAGAAGCTTCAAGAATAATGGCCTCATCAAACTATTTATTTCCCGAAGGGAATCCTATAAATAGGCCTCCTATTTTTAATGGCATGGGTTACCATTATTAGAAAACCCGCATGCAAATTTTTATAGAGGCAATAGATCTAAATATCTGGGAAGCCATATAAATTGAGCCCTACATTCCCACTATGGTTGCAGGAAATACAACCATAGAAAAACCTAGGGAAGAATGGAGTGAAGAGCAAAAGAAATTAGTTCAATACAACTTAAAAGCCAAAAATATAATTACATCTGCTTTAGGGATGGATGAGTACTTTAGGGTATCCAATTGTAAAAGTGCAAAAGATATGTGGGATACCCTACAGGTAACACATGAAGGTACAATAGATGTAAAAAGATCTAGGATAAATACATTGACTCATGAATATGAATTATTTAGAATGAATCCAAATGAAAGCATACAGGATATGCAAAAGAGGTTCACACACATAATTAATCATCTTGCATCTTTAGGAAAAATATTTCCAAATGAAGATCTTATCAATGAAGTTTTGAGATGCTTAAGCAGGGAATGGCAACCCAAGGTAACAGCCATTACTGAATCACGAGATCTATCTAAGATGCCTCTTTGTACTTTGTTTGGAAAGTTACAGGAACATGAAATGGAATTGATGAGATTAAATCAACATGAGGAGAATGATGAGAAAAAGAAAGGAATTTCTCTTAAAGCTTCATCATCAACCCAAGAAGGAAGTGATAAGGAGGATTCAATTGAAATAGACGAAGATGATGATCTTAGTCATTTTGTAAAAAGATTCAACAAATTTCTAAGAGTCAGAGGAAATCAAAGAAGATCAAATTTTAAATCAAAAAGAAGGGCAGAAGATTCATCCTCTACTCCAAAATGTTATGAATGCAATCAACCTGGACATCTGAGGGTTGATTGCCCAATTTTCAAGAAAAGAATAGAGAAATCTGAAAAGAAAGTTTTTAATGAAAAGAAGGGAAAGGCCTACATTACATGGGATGACAATGATATGGACTCATCTAAAGATTCAGAAAATGAAGTTGTAAACCTGAGTCTAATGGCCAAGAGTTATGAAAGTGATGAAGAGGTAACATCTTCCGATAACAACTTATCTATTTCATTTGATGAATTACAAGATGCATTTGCTGATTTACATAAAGAATTAGTTAAACTTGAAAAACTAGTTTCATCTTCTAAGAAAACAATTTCAAACTTAGAAAAATAAGTTTTAAGATTAAATAAAGAATTAGAAAATCTTAAGACTGAAGTTATAACTTTAAGATCAAATGATACAATTCATTCTTCTACCATGCATGATAGTATAGAAGTATCTAATTCATGTAATTGTTGTAACAAGTACATAGAAGAAATTAAAGATTTGAAAAACTCTCTTGCAAAATTCTCCATTGGCAAAAATAACTTAGACATCATATTAGGAAAGCAAAGATGTGTCTTTAATAAGGCAGGATTAGGATATAAGCCTGATAAACAACAAAAATTTATAAAAATTTCTTTGCATCCACACAAAAATATAGTTCTCCTTTCTTAACTTGCTTTTATTGTGGAAAGAAAGGACATGGTACTCTACATGCTACTTTAATAAAAATAGCAAAAATATTAAAATGATATGGGTCCCAAAAAGGATCTTTTGTTAAAACTAACACACAAGGACCCAATAAAGTTTGGGTACCTAAGTCACAAATATGATTATATAGGTATCCTTGAAAAAGAGTTGGTACATAGATAGCGGATGCTCTAAACATATGACGAGAGATGCATCAAAGTTCACTCATATCTCTCCCAAGAAAAGCATACATGTGACTTATGGCGACAACAATAAAGGTAGAATTCTTGGAGTTGGAAAAGTAGATATACTAGATGAGATTTCAGAATCATTAGAAGACATGCATATTCACGGAGAAGATCACAAAGGAAAAAGGAGATGGAAATAATGAAGATTCTCAAATTGATGAAATCAAAACAAATGATGATCTTCCAAGAGAATGGAGAGCTTCTAGATATCATTCTCTTGACAACATCATTGATGATATATCAAAAGGGGTAACCACTAGACATTCTCTTAAATATACATGCAATAATATAAATTTTGTTTCTATGATTGAACCTAAAAATTTGAAAGAAGCCATAATTTATGAACATTGGATAATAGCTATGCAGGAAGAGTTAAACCAATGTGAAAGAAACAATGTTTGGGAGTTAGTTGAGAAACCTGAAAATTACCCTGTTATTGGAACAAAATGGGTATTTAGAAACAAGTTAGATGAAAATGGCATAGTTATTAGAAATAAGGCTAGGTTAGTAGCCAAAGGATACAATCAGGAAGAGGGGATAGACTATGAGGAAACATATGCTCCTGTTGCTAGATTAGAAACCATAAGAATGTTATTAGCCTATGCATCCATTATGGATTTTAAACTTTATCAAATGGATGTGAAGAGTGCCTTTTTGAATGGCTTTATCCAAGAGGAAGTATATGTAGATCAACCCCCTGGATTTGAAAACTCATATAAGCCTAGTCATGTTTTCAAATTGAAAAAGGCTTTATATGGCTTAAAGCAAGCCCCTAGGGCTTGGTATGAGCGTCTGAGTAAGTTCCTTTTAGAGAAGGATTTCTCTAAAGGTAAAGTGGATACTACTCTCTTCATTAAGAATAAATTAAATGATATTTTATTAGTTCAAATCTATGTTGATGATATTATCTTTGGATCCACTAATGACTCTTTATGCAAAGAATTCTCTCAAGACATGTAAAGTGAGTTTGAAATGTCAATAATGAGAGAACTTAATTTCTTTCTTGGGTTGCAAATCAAGCAAACCAAGAATGGAATTTTTGTTAATCAATCAAAGTATTGCAAGGAATTGATTCATAGATTTGGGATGGAGAATGCTAAGCATATGGCTACACCAATGAGTACTGCTTGCTATTTGGATAAAGATGAAATTGATCAGTCAATAGATGTTAAGCAATATTAAGATATGATCAGATCACTTCTTTATTTATCTGCTAGCAGATCAAATATTATGTTTAGTGTGTGTATCTGTGCTAGATTTCAATCAAATCCCAAAACAATCACATCTTAGTGCCGTTAAGAGAATTATAAGATATTTGTTAGGCACTATGAATATAGGTTTATGGTATCCTAAAAATTCCACATGCAATTTAATAGGATATTCTGATTCTGACTTTGCCGGTTCTAAAATTGATAGAAAGAGCACCAGTGGAACTTGTCATTTCATTGGATCTGCTCTAGTTTCTTGGCATAGTAATAAACAGAATTGTGTTGTTTTATCTACTGCAGAAGTAGAATACATTTCTGCTGGCAGTTGTTGTGCCCAAATTCTTTGGATGAAGCAACAACTTTTTGATTATGGAATATTACTTGATCATATTCCTATAAGATGTGATGACACGAGTGCTATAAATCTACCTAAAAACCCTGTTCAACACTCAAGAACCAAACACATAGAAATAAGACATCATTTCTTGAGAGATCGTGTTCAAAAGGAAGATTGTGTTCTAGAATTTGTTGATACAAAGAATCAGTTAGCTGATATCTTTACAAAAACTCTCCCTAAAGAAACATTCTTTGCTATTAGGAGAGAATTAGGTCTTTTAGATATCAATGATCTAGACAATAGGTAATTGAAATTGAGTTTTGTCCTCCTTATGATCAATAGATTGTCTGAGTCTAGTTGCTTGTGTTATTAATATTTATATTAACTGTTGTTTATCATATAATAATTATCTTTCATTACCTTTGTTTGAATTTTATTTTATACGAATAGAATTTATTGTGAATAGTTAAGTAATTATTAAATTGATTAGATTTGTGTGTGATTGATGATTGATGGTTGAATGTGTTTGATTGTGATTGTAATTGAATGTGTTTGATTATGCTTGTTGATTAGAATGCATTTGATTGTGGTTGATTATCATAATTAGGTGTGTATTAGACTTAGAAATAGTTAGCTTTAAGTGAAAAAGCCTTGTTTAAGGGTCTGGTAATCGATTACCATTCCCTGTAATTGATTACATTAGAATAGCAAGGCTGCAATCAATTATAGAAGCCTGTAATCGATTACCAATAGGCACCATTAGTTACAGGTTACTCCTATAATCAATTACAATGGCTTGTAATTGATTACAAGGCATCCCTGTCTATAAATATCTGCATTTTCGCAGAACCTTTATCCCCCATTCTCATGTGACAGCGCCCCTTGCTCCCAAATCTTCAAATCTTCGTATCTCACTCATTTCTTAACCAAATCACTTCAAACAAAGCCTAATCTTCATCATTTCTAATTCTCTTTCAAACCCACCGATCAAAACCCGCTGCAACATCTTCAAATGGCAGAATCATCAAAGAAGCGAAAAGGATCTTTCTTCACCACCACCACTACAGGCCACCGCCGCCAAGGAACCTCTGGAAACCCACCCGCACCAGTTCCTCCTTCTCTTTCATCTCTTAGATCATCCACATTGTTTTCCTTGGATGATCAGCGTCAAAGGTACTACTCTCAATTTTGTAATAGAGTCATTCTAGACCCTAAGTACCTTGACCTTGAATTCTTTGATGAAGAAACATTTGATTGTTACCAAGTGTTTCAAAATTCTGGTTTGATTGATTTCATGTCTCTGAAACTGCCTTACAATTAGTTAAGATTTTTTATAATAATTTGAAAATTCAGGATGGTATTCTTTACTCTGAGGTGCAAAATATTCCCATTGTTATTGATTAGTCCTTATTATTTTCCTTGACTAAATTTCCCAGTCAAGGTGTTCCTTTTGAGGGCACCCTTGTTGATGACTGGAAATTTGATTATTCTAGTCATGATGCTCGCCGCATAGTCTGCAATGACCGACATATTACTTACTGGGTCATTAACTTTTGACTGTCACATCATGCACTATATCATTGTTCGTATTTTTCTTCCTCGGTCTTCAAACCTTGCCCAAGACTCTAAGGAGGATTTGATTCTAGTGTGGGCCTTTCAAACTGGTCGTCAGATAGAATGGGTCCATTTAGTTCGGTACCAGATGCATAAGGCATTACGGGCCAATGCACCTCTGCCTTATCCTCACCTTGTTACTCTTTTTCTTCATCATTTCAATGTTCCTTTGGATGATGAACCATTTCTCAAGGTCAAAAGGTCTTTCTCTATTGGTGCTGGTGCGGTTACCTCCTTTGGTTACCGAAAGGATGTTGATGGTCAATGGGTTCGCAAACATGACTTGCCTCCACCTATTCCTGACGAGCGTACCCCATCTCCTCCACCACAACAGGGTGATTCCACTTCTCTTCTAACTAAAGTCCTCACAGAACTCCGTGGTCTTAGAGCTTTTGTGGGTGAACGCTTTAATGCGATGGATACTCGCTTTGATGCAATGGATACTCACTTTGATGGGATAGATACAAGGATCACTCAACTCAAAGATGATAAGAGCTTCATTAGGTGTTGCTTCGATCCCCCAACCGACTCTTAGTTTATGTTCTATTTCCTTAGTTTTATATGTATTTTAGCCTTGTATTATGGCGTTTATTACTTTAGTACTTTGATTAAGCTTGCCTTGGATGTTTACTATTCTGTTTTGCTTTATGTTTAGACTTTTTTTGATAACTTAAGCCAAGTGTGGTTTATTCTATGGTTTGCTTTAGTTTATGGATGGATTGTGCTATGGTTTTTGCTGCTACCTTAGTTATTTTCTTTAGACATTTTTGGCTTTTTGATGTTGCCAAAGGGGGAGAGAACAAGGGTGGAATTTATCATAAACTTAGGCATAAATTCCAATCTTGAGGGGGAGTAAGAGTTGTGAGCATGCATTATCAACTGTATATCATTTATCTTGATTTCAGATTACTGTCATCATCAAAAAGGGGGAGATTGTAGAAGCAAATATGATATGAAGTTTTGATGATGCCAAAGATAAGCGTTTCTCACGTTTGATCCAAGCCAAGAATCTAGAAATTCAAGATAATTGATTAACTTAGTTCCCAGAATCTAAGGAAAATTTTCTTAATTGATGATGCACAAGTTTGGCCAAAGGATATTTTCCAAAAGTTTTAAGATTTCATAAATATGAAATTTACTCTCTGGTAATCGATTACCAGTGGCTAAAATAATTTCTGAAATGCTATTACAAAATTTGAATTTAAATTTTAAGCCTGTAATCGATTACACAAGGCTTGTAATCGATTATTTGAAGTTTTAAACATTTTGTAACAGCCTTTAGAAATTTGATTTTAAATTTTAAACCCTGTAATCGATTACAACTTGTGTGTAATCAATTACCAGACATGAAAATTCAAATTTCAAATCTGAAGAGTCACAACTCTTTAGAAACTAACTGTGTAATCGATTACAACAGTTATGTAATCGATTACCAATAAGGAATTTTCGAAAATAACTCCCAAGAGTCATAACTATTCAAGAAGTTTTTAATGGCCATCGAAGGCCTATAAATAGGTGACTTGGGATACAAAATTCCTTAGAGTTTTCCTGAACAAATTTTCTTATCCTCTCAATACCAAATTGTCTTTTATGACTCTCAAAAGAATTCCTTGGCCAAAACTCTTGCAAATTCAATAGGGAATCTTGAGTGGTCTTCAATTGTAATATCTTTCTCTTAAAGAGAGAATTCTTATTCTTCTTCTTATTCAAAAGAATTGATTAAGGGACCAAGGGTCTCTTAAGTTGTAAGGATTTTTAAACGCAAGGGAAGGGTTGTCCCTATGTGGTTCAGACTTTGTAAAAGGCATTTTACAAGATAGTGGAAATCTCAAGTAGGTTGCTTGGGGACTAGACATAGGCACAGGGCGTGGCCAAAGTAGTATAAAAATTGAGTTTGCATTCTCTCTTCCCTTAAACTTCTATTATTTATTATTGTTTATATTTTGCTTTAAAGAAGTTTGTTTTTGCATTGTTCTTAGAATAATTCATAATAAGGGTTGCATTGTTAATAAAAAAAAGAGTTAAATTTTAATTGGGGGATAACTTGTGTATCTTAATTCAACCCCCTTCTTAAGATAACTGAGGCCACTTGTCTAACACGATCTCCTTCGATTTCCTTTGTTCCTTATAAATTTATTGAATCTTTTTACAAATAGACTGAAATCATCATCTTCTTCTAAATTATTTTGTTCATTCAAGTCTTCTTTGTCACTTTCTTCATGAATAGAAGATGAGGCTTTAAGTGCAATTTCTTTCTTCTTTTTGTCATTCTCTTCAAGTTGGTTGAGTCTTAGAAGTTCCATTTCATGTTCTTCAAGTTTCCCAAAGAGAGTGGCAAGAGACATGTTGGTGAGATCTTTTGATTCCGTAATTGCAGTTACTTTTGGTTGTCATTGCCTACTTAAACATCTCAACACTTTGTTAATGAGATCTTCATTAGGAAATATTTTTCCTAATGATGCAAGATGATTAACTATATGTTTAAATCTCTTTTGCATCTCTTGTATAGTCTAATTTTGATTCATTCTAAAAAGTTCATACTCATGTTTGAGAGTGTTTATTCTAGATCTTTTAACATCAGTTCTTCCTTCATGTGTTACTTGTAATGTATCCCATATTTCTTTTGCATTTTTACAGTTATAAACTCTAAAGTACTCATCCATGCCTAATGCAAAAGTGATTATATTCTTGGCTTTTAAGTTATATTGAATTCTTCTTCTTTCATCTTCATCTCATTGATCTCTAGGTTTTTCTATAGTTACATTTCCTGCTACCATTGTAGGAATGTAAGGACCAATTTCAATGGCTTCCCATATATTCAAATCTATGGCTTCTATAAAAATCTGTATACGGGTTTTCTAATAGTGATAATTCTCACCATTAAAGAAAGGAGGCCTATTAATAGAATTTCCCTTAGGAAATAGAAAGTTAGATGAGGCCATAATAATTCTTGAAGTTGTTAAACTTTAGACAAGAATCCTGCTCTGATACCACTTGTTGAATAAGTGGCCTCAATAACTTAAGAGGGGGGATGAATTAAGTTTTAAAATTTTTTGACTAATAAGTTTTAATCCCCTTTTAAATGGAATATGATAGATTCAAAATGCAGAAGAAGAAGGAGCAATCAATTTAATAATGTTCTTTTAAATGCGCAAGACAAAGTAAAATGCAATAAAATAACTAAGATAAGGGAAGAGACAATTGCAAACTCGATTTATACTTGTTTGGCCACTTCCCGTACCTACATCCTGTCCTCAAGTAACCCACTTGAGATTTTCCACTATCCTTGTAAATCCTTTACAATCTTTGAACACACCTTGGGATCCCTCACCCATGTGTTCAAGTTTCTCACACACCAAGAGACAAATAGTCTCTTAATTACAACTGAGTTTTATAAGAGATAAACAAATTGATTTCTCTCCTTTAGAGCAAATGATACAATTTGAAGATCCTAGAAGAATTCTCAATAATTTTGCAAGTGTTTGGGCTAAGTTGTTTAGAGAGATTTTGATAATTAAGTTCTCTGAGAAAAATCTCTTGTTTTTCGAAGTAAGGACACATATATATAGGCCCATTGTGCCTATTCAAAATTTTTTGAAGAGATCTGTCTTTTCAAAAAGTTTTTCTAAAATTTTTTCACTGATAATCAATTATAGGATTCTGGTAATCGACTACACAGTTATATTTTTGAAGAGTTATGACTTTTCAAAAGTTTTTCTAAAATCTCTTCACTAGTAATTGATTACAAGAGTCTGGTAATCGATTACACAAATCAAAATTCAAATAAGTTTGTGTCGTTATATCACCAGCTCAAAATTTCAAATGCCATGTTCACAATCTCTCTAGTAATCGATTACCAGTTCAAAAAGATACTATTTTGAACTAATTTAACTTTGATAAAAGAATTTTGATAGTAAAGATTTTTAGGCCAAACTACATCAATCAAATTGAGATTCTTTTAACAAATTGACTAAGCTCTTATCTTAGATTTTCTTGATCTGGTTTGTTGACTTGATTCAATTTGTCCTCATCAAGTGAACATTTTGGCATCATCAAAACCTTCATGATATACATCCACACAAAGAATGACTTTGAGAGGGAGCGGATGAAAAGCATTCGTTATGCTTTAGTTATTGGAAGCCTCATGTATGCTCAAGTATGCATAAGGCCTAACATTGCTTTTGCAGTTGGAATGTTAAGAATATATCAGAGTAATCCAGGTATAGACCAAATGAGAGCTACAAAGAAAGTGATGAGGTACCTTTAAGGGACCAAAGATTACATGCTTATGTATAGACAAACAGACAATCTAGATGTAATTGGTTATTCAGACTCAGACTTTGTCGGTTGTGTTGATTCTCGTAAATCAACATCTGGGTACGTTTTCGTGATGGCTGGTGGATCTATTTCATAGAAGAGTGTTAAGCAGACTTTGACTGCTACTTCTACCATGGAAGCTAAGTTTGTCTCTTGCTTTGAGGCTACATCACATGGTGTATGGCTTAAGAGTTTCATTTCTGGACCGAAGATAGTTGATACTATTTCAAGGCCTTTGAGAATTTTCTGTGATAACTCAGTTGTTGTCTTTATGGATAAGAATAAAAAAAGTGAAAGTCAAAGTAAGCACATTGACATTAAGTACTTAGCCATTAGAGAAAGAGTAAAAGACAAGAAAGTGGTCATTGAGCATATAAGCACTGAGTTGATGATCATTGATCCTTTGACTAAGGGCATGCCACCGTTTAAATTCAAGGATCATGTAGAGAGAATGTGACTTGGTTCCACTTTATGATTGTATACATACAGGCTAGAGTTGAAACTTTTATATTGTGATATTTTCTCACATTCAAGTACACATTGATTTATCTGAGAAAAATTATGTTTTGGACCAAGAATA
The DNA here is from genome assembly GCF_000004515.6 of Glycine max. Taxonomy (NCBI): domain Eukaryota; kingdom Viridiplantae; phylum Streptophyta; class Magnoliopsida; order Fabales; family Fabaceae; genus Glycine; species Glycine max. The sequence goes on from NC_038244.2 coordinate 35,280,643, forward strand.
AACATTGGGTTTATTCATTAAATTTTATTACCACCTTGAGCATACTACTTGGGAAACTGAGCATGTTGTAATACATGGATGATATTACTCGTTATAAGAGTAACTATCACTATGGTTCTTATGTTCATTTCTTAAGAAGATTAAGCATTGACTTATTTTAATCAATGAGTCAAAACGTTTAGACCAAGTGGGAGAATGTAATAATTTTGGTTTGTATGTTTTAGAATGTCAATTGCTCCATTAGTTTTGGAGTTGAAAAGCCAAATATTGAATGACTACTAATGAGTGGTAATGGCTACTGTCATACCCTAATTTCGTCCGGGGACTATCATTTGTTGATCTTTTGATCCTTGCTAGTCGACTTGTGGTGTTAAATGCTAGTTACAATGCGAAATAGATGATCATTCAATGTTTTGATCAAGGATGCAAAATTACCCAAAGGGGAGGGCAAAAGGGTCATTTTAAGGTTTTTTCTGAACCTTGGCTTGCCCAGGCGAGCCTCGCCTGGGCCACCAAATAACTTCATGGTGAAGTAACCAGCTCACCTAGGCGAGCAAGGTTGCTTCAAGATGAAGTAACAGCTCACCCGAGCGAGCTCGCGAGCTGTCATGACCCCAAATGCCTTGTTTTGCTATAAATAAGCATGAAGAAAGGATGAACGGGAGGTTCTGAGGTCCAGAGGTGAAGGATTGGAGAGAAAGAAGAGAAAAGAAGAAGGAAGAAGAGAAAAAGAAGCTAAATAGCTGTTTGTCTTCATTCGTTCTTTGTTCTTCATCCGGTTAGTGTTTGTCTTTAAGGATTTGAATATAATTCATGGACCCTTAGGGGTCCTCTTTATTGTTTTGTGCATCTTCATCTCCTTCTCCTATCATCGGTAATCGCTTTTCTTTTGTAAAGTAAGTTTTAACCGATCGTTAATGTCATAAATCATCTTTTTAAAGAGATTGAAAGTTAATGAATAAAACCAAGATGAAATCAACATATAACTGATTTTCTCTTCATTAAAATACTTGAGATCATTTCAAGGTCCAGCTCCTTAACGATTCTCTCCGCTTTTCATCAAACATCAAATGATCGTTTCAAGGTCCGTCGCCTTAACGATTTTCTCCGCTTTTTAAATTTTAAAACATCGTTTCAAGGTCTAACGCCTTAAACGAATTTTTTGTTCGCAATTAAAATTAATCTTTCAAAAGATAAAATCAATGTAACACACAAAATTTCAGACTTAAAGAACTACGTAGGTCTGAATTCCTCATTGCACCTGAGGATATGTAGGAGCAAGGGCAACACCCTTGTCGACCCAAAAAAAAAAAATATAAAAAGGAAAAATACATAATTTTGAAGTCATGTTTTGCACACTCGATTAGAGGCTGCTGTCCCTTATGACGGGCGTGTGGGGTGCTAATACCTTCCCCGTGCATAAACAACTCCCGAACCTTTATTTTCAAAATCTTTTTGGTTTTTCTAACCTTTTCCTTGAATAAACGTTGCTTTCGACTCCGCTCGTTTTCTCCCTTGGAGACAAACGCTTTGGCCTTTCTATTTTGGCCTTTTCGTACCACCGCCAAAGGGTAGGTTGCGATAGTTGGCGACTCCACTGGGGACTTGTTAGAAAGTTAGGCCATTCGATCAGTGTGCAATGTTTTTATCGTGACTTCTTCTTTATTTATGTTCCCTTTTCCCTTTTATCTTTTGCTTTGTCCATATCTGTATATAACCCTTGCTATGTTGTTGTGTTTGGTGTGTGTCTGTCTATCTATTACATTCATAGTTAGAAATATTTTTTCTATGCACATGACACCTACACCTCACACACACATTGAGATGTTTGGCCCTATACCAGGGTCTATGTGAGCCATAAGGAGTGGAGGTCGATCTGTGGTTATGTTGGGTCTCCAACTCGCTTGATGACAGTGAATCCTCATATAGAGTTTTCCTCTTTTAGTGATGCATTGTCGCTAATAGTCCCTATCGCCATAATGTATTACCTAAGAGGATGATATCTCTAGAAGCCAGTAAAGTTACATGAAACCACCCTTGGGAGTTGTCACTAGAAGGGGACTCTTGGATCCTTTCCATTAGGTTCCTAAATTAGAGGCACAAAGTAAACTCACTCTGGCTTGATCCTTGATCACATCATGCATATCTTCATGGCATCATAATGGACATATCATTCCTGCATTTATCATTTGTCGTATCCATGCATTGCATTTGCATAAGTCATTGCATTGTCATACGCCTTCATTTAGCATGCTTTTGTTCTGCCAACTACATACATTCTATTTCCACAGTTCATGCATGATCCTTGCATTTTCCTCTACAAAAAAAACAAAGAAAGAAAAAACAAAAAGAAGTCACAATGAAGAATGAAGTTTACACCACATTTTTAGACACATGTGTTGGGTACCATGATGATAGCTATAAACAAACCATGTTTGGATTATACACTCATTTCTCTTGAAAAATGTTTGAAAATCACGTAAACATGGTACCTAATGCATGGTTAACTAGGAAATGATGGTTCTTCGGGCATCTCATGTCAATCTCATAACTACATTTGCCATGCATAGCATAAGTATGCCCTAGTCATTCATCTTTATGATATGTTGTCAAGGTATTGACAATCAAAATTTCTATTCCTTGGATTATGGGGTCGAACCAAGCATATGCTTTTAAGAAAATGGTTCATCAAGTCAAAGTCGAGTATGGAAGTAACCAGCTTGCAAAATTTAGGGCAGAAGATGGATCGGGTTACATCGCTTCTTTGTTTACTACCAATACATGATTGAGCTAAATAAATTACAAAAATTGAGGATTGTCAACGTCCATGTTGTTTTAATGAAAATCTAAATCGATTCAACCCTATGTCCTATGTAAAATTTGCAATACTTCGACAATGCATCATACATCCATGCTTATTTTTCTTTTCACATTGGTGGCATTGCTCATTTCATTCTTTCCTTGAAATCAGAACTGTAACCATTGTAATCAAAAAGAAAGAACGCTCTTTACGGCGCCCTTACCAAACGCATGCCAGAGCTAGAGTAATGAGTGAAATAGAAGAGGTGCAAGAACAGATGAAGGCTGACATGGAGGCCGTGAAAGAGAAAATGGCCACAATGATGGAAGCCATGATGAGTATGAAAAAAATGATGGAGGTCAATGTGGCTACAGTTGTTGCCGCCAGTACCGCCATAGAAGTGGACCCGACTCACCCATCTGGCCTCAATCAAGTAAATCCTCCAGTCTCAGATATAGTAGGGGAAGGAGGCGAAGCGTTAGGAAGTACGGGCGGCCCCCGTTTTGTGCTTGTTCAGAACAAGCATTCCTTCCCATCATATGGCTTGCCTCCAAACTATACACCACTCAATGTTGCACACGTTCCCGATGAGAATGTCAATAACTCCACTCCCATACTCATTGAGAGCCAACAACCCTAATTTGATCATGCACATGTCTCTCAACCCATGGTGGAGACACATGAAGGAGGCGGAGATTATGCCTTTGCTAACATGGCAGAGTTGTGCCTAGTACCCGATGTCATCATCCCTCCGAAGTACAAGGTGTCGGACTTCAATAAGTACAAAGGGACTACTTGCTCCAATAATCACCCGAAGACATACTGCAGGAAAATGGGAGCATATGCGAAAGATGAAAAGTTATTGATGCATTTCTTCCAGGAAAGTCTTACTGGGGCAGCCGTCACCTGGTATACTAATTTAGAACCTTCCCGAGTCCGTTCTTGGAAGGACCTAATGGTGACCTTTATTAGGCAGTATCAGCACAATTCTGATATGGCTCCGAATAGGATGTAGCTACAACACATGTGCAAGAAGGAGCACAAATCTTTCAAGGAATACACCCAGAGGTGGAGGGACTTGGCAGCTCAAGTAGCGCCCCCAATAACAGAGAAGGAGATGATAACAATGATAGTGGACACGTTACTGGTGTTCTACTATGAGAAGATGGTGGATACATGCCTTCAAGATTTGCCGATTTAGTTTTCATCGGCGAAAGGATCGAAGCGGGTCTGAAAAGAGGAAAATTTGATCATCATGCTTTGATGAACATGAAGCCTAGGGAAAATGGAGAGAATGAGAAGGAAGGAGGAACCCATGCTCTGACTGTCGTTCCTACATGGCCAAATTTTCCACCAGCTCATCAATATCAATACTCGGCCAATATCAGTCCTTCTCATTACTCACCACCCTATCAGTCAAGAACACCCAATCATCCACAAAGGCCACCCCTAAATCATCCCCAAAGCCTGCCTGCCGCACATCCGATACCAAACACCACCCTTAACACAAATCAAAACACCAACCAGGGAAGGAATTTTCCAGAAAATAAGCCTGCAGAATTCACCCCAATTCCAATGCCATATGCTGACTTACTCCCCTATCTGCTCGATAATGCAATGGAAGTCATAAGCCCAACAAAGACTCCTCGACCTCCATTTCCCAGACGATACAACCCCAACGTGACATGTGCTTATCATGGGGGATTTCCAGGGCATTCCATTGAGCATTGTAAGACCCTGAAACATAAGGTGTAAAGTCTAATTGATGTGGGCTGGCTAAAATTTGAGGAGGATAATCGCTTGTGAATTCTAACATTGGCAAGCAACACCATGCATGGGGCAATTTGAAGGTTGTTGTTAGATGTCTCCAATGACTCATTAGGATTTTCAAGTTTATGCCATTATTATAAACCACAGTCGCAATGCTAATAATATGGATAAATTTGATATCCTTGTCTCTCATTCTCTCACAATTACATCTTTGCTTATTTAACTCCCACTGGAATGTGAATGTAAGCTGTTGGTTTGTTTGCTCAAGTGACCTATGCTCCTGAGTTGATCTTCAAGTCTGTTCAATCAGAAATTGCTTGTTCTCCACGTTTGGTGAGGGTGCCGTAAACGACGAGTAAAGTAAAAAGCAAAAAAAAAAAGAACGTTTGCTTGACTGTGTTCCAAGTCAAAAATAAGAAGTACAGACATTCATGTGACCTCATTTTATCATTCTTAAAAGTTTATTTTTGAGAGAAAAGTGAGTTATCAAGAACAGGAGTCGTTCAACTTAATCTGTCAATTGAAAATCCTTTAAATGTTTCTCGTCTTTGAAAATTCATTTTTGAGAATCTACATAGTTTCTTTCTTTCTTCTTTGCTACAAAGTCATGACAAAAGACAACAATAGATACCTCAGAGCCCTACACTGGGGCAATAAGAGGCACCATGCATGAGCCCCAAGCGAACCTAGGGGAAGATAAGAAGTTTTTACCTGGTAGGTCGAGAACCCGAAAGGGCGGCCTAGGCAAAAATAAGGGTAATAAAAAATAAAAAGAAAAAAAACAATCAGGGGCGTGCTATTAAGGTTTTGTCCCAAAATCCAAACTACAAAAGGATCTAAGTCAAGATTTGAAATGACACATGGCCATGTTTCAATATCCCAAACACTAGTTTATCCTTTGCTACCTGATGAGGACATGACCAAGAGCAAGGGCAAGGATCCACTTGAAGGACTTGGAGGACCTATGACAAGGGCTAGAGCAAGGAAAGCAAAGAAATCTCTTCAACAAGTGTTGTCCATACTATTTGAATACAAGCCCAAGTTTCAAGGAGAAAAGTCCAAGGTTGTGAGTTGTATCATGGCCCAAATGGAGGAGGACTAAATGGCGCCACTTCATCTCAATTTTAGAGTGTTTAGTTTGTCTAAATAATGGCCCAATCCATGTAAAGTTGGCTGACCAAAAATATGTTTTGGGTTAATCAACTAAAGGGGCTTTAGTTTGATTTAGTTTAAGTTGTAATAAGGGCCCAATTGGCAGCTTAGGCATCAGCCTTGGGGTGACTTTTGGTTGCCACAATTTCAGTTACACTCAGCCATTAAGTTCTTTTAATTCCCTAGTTTAGTGGATCATTACTAAATTTAAGTGGATTGTAATTGCCTTTAATGAAGCATATGTAAAATCTGATGGTAAAGCTTCTTTATAAGCTGAACCATTTTATCCATAAACACAAGTTGAGTTTTATTTAGAAAAATTAGAGTGTATCTCTTTTATCTTAGTGAGAGTGATTCTCCTAAGTTCTTGATTGATTCAAGAACACCCTGGCTATATCAAAGGTCTTTCACATCCTTTGTGTGTTGCCCTCGTCGGAAAGAGTGATTCTTTCCTTCCACCATTTCATCTTCAACCTTGTTCTTTCAAACCACAATTCCAAAAAATCCAATTTTGCCCAAAATTATCTCGTGACCATAGCTCTCGTTTTACTCGTTCAAATTAAGTGATTCTTGAGCCTAAATTAAAATTCAAAACGAGATCTTTCACCTTGTTTTGGAATCACATCATTTGGAGCCTTGTAGCTTGAGTTATAGCCATTTCTATATTTCTGTCCAGTCACCACTTAACCTACGTTTTTACCATCTCATTCATCCATTTTATGCCAAGATTCATCTTATTAAGTCCCAGGAAATTAGCCACTACCAACCCTTGAATCTTGCCAATTTCCCATCCTTTTCTTAATCAATTTTCTGAATTTTCCAACAAGGTTTAATCCTAGACGATCCTAAGTCAGCTCTTGTGCCATGAGGGTTCATATCATTTGGTATCAGAGCTCTGGTTCTAGGATCATCACTTCCTTTGCTGGAAATATTGGGTAACATCCTTCTTTACCTTTTCTTTTCCATTTATATTACCTTCTTGTTCATGTTCTTTTTTTTTCTTTTAGGCTGAACCATTGCAAAAATTAAGCCTTTTGATCTCTTTGTTATATATAAAAAAAGTAGAAATTCATGATGCAATCCTCCCTAGGAAGGGACCAGTCACTAAAGCCATGAGCAAGAGGCTCCAAGGGGATTGGGCTAGAGTTGCTGAAGAAGGCCCTAGGGTTCTCATGAGCCTCAGGGTAGATTTCTGAGTCCATGGGCCAAGGTTGGGTCCAATTATCTTTGCACATATTAGACTAGGATGTCATTATATTTGGTCCTTGTATTTAGGGCTCCAAAATGTAGGTAGGGTACCGTAGAAATATAGGATTTTTCAGCCCTTGTATTTTAGGGCACCTAGACTAGTTTTTGTATTAGGGGTAATTTTGTAATTTCACGTGCACTAAGTGAATATTTGATGTGTGTGTTGGAAAATAAATTTAATTGAATTGGTAGAAGACCAATCCAATTAAATTTTAGAGGGGGAGGTGAGCATTTGCTTGCTACACCCCATTGTCACATCATATAGTCACACTTTGTGCTTGTCCTTCATGCTTTACATGCCTCATGACACCTAAGCACACTTAGTGGAGAATCTTGGAATTGATATTGGATTAGTGGGCTGAACCATAACTAAAATTCACTAATCATAATTAGTGAAATTTTGGCTCCAAAGTTTGGCTCCACAAATTCAATTTCAAATTCAAGTGAAATTTGAATTGAAATTCAAATTTCTCTCCAATTTTCTGTGACACTTAGGCTATAAATAGAGGTCATGTGTATGCATTTCTTCAACTTTGATCATTTGAAAATTAAACTTCAGATTTCAGAGATCTTTTAGAGCACAAAATTTCGTGTTCTTCTCTTCCTCTCCCTTCATTCATCTCTTTCTTCCTCCAACCTCTTATCCATGGCCTCCTATGGTGGTGAGCTTCTTCTAGACTCATCTTCTCCTTGAAGTGGCGTCTCCTCTCTCTCTTCCTTCTCCATTCCGCTGCCATTGATCTTCCAAGAAGCAAAGGAATCCATTGATGAAGAAGATCCTAGGCCTACAAGCTCCAATGGAGCTTACATCATGTGGTATCAAGAGCATCTTCATCTAGGTGATGTTCTTTTGCTTCCTCTATCTTTTTGTTTGGTGAATTCTCTTTAATTACTTGTTCTTCATCTTATTCTCCATGTATATCCTCCATTTTCTTGTGGTTTTGTGCTGTTTAGAGTAGATTAAAAAAAATAAACCGATTAAATCATAGATCTACACTTGTTCTTGCATTTCTATGGTTCAAATTTTGTAGATCTACTCTTGAATCATGTTTTTGTGTTGATTTTAGGTTCTATCATTTTTCATTCATGATATTCTTGTGCTGAACCTTAGATCTAAATTTTCTTCCAAAATATTGATTAGAAAAAAAAACACAAAATCTAAGTGTAAATCACTTAATCCATGTTGTCTTAGAGTCATGTTTAGTCATAGTAATTGTCACATTATGTTCTAAGTTTGTGTTGAATTTTTATTTTGTTGATTGAATTCTAGATACATTTTTTCATGTATTCTTGTCATTCCCTGCCTATCTTTTGAATTTTGAGTCTAATTCATGCATGTTATTTAGTTCATAACATGTTCTAAATCAATTCCTAGAAGTAGTCTTGTTGTTGAACTTTTTTTTTTTGTTTCCTAAGTTTCCTACATGATGCCTATGATGAAGTTGAGTTGTGATGCTGAGTTGTGGCTGGATTTGCGAATCAAAATAAGTCTTAAGCTCTCTTGAATTGTGTTATTCAAGATAATTGAGCATAAACAAACACAAATTGTAACTATCCAAGCCTTAAACAACATAAACACTACTCTTGATTTTTAGGTTGAAATCGCTGGTGTTGGCAGCTTGAACATACAAACTTGTATAAATTACTGGGAATTGGTCACCACGTGTTTTGAGCTGAAATTTTTACTGAATTTTCTAAACATCTGGTCCAAAATTATGAAAAAGAACCAAACAATTTGTATTAAAGGAAAAAATAAGAAAAATCACACAAGTTGGCAGAAAAATTAGTGTTCAGGAAAAAAAAGTGAAAGGGAAGTGTGCTTGTTGTTTTGTCTCAAAATTTGTTCTATAATTGGTGCCTATTTTATACCAATCCTAGTTCTGAAATTTCAATTGAAAATTATTGTGAAAGCAAGTGCCAAAACTAGAGGTTTCTTGAGTCTTTTTTTTTTATAGTTTTTCTACTCTACTCTAGAGCCATTCTAGGTTTCTCTTTGAATCCTAACTTGCATTTGTGTGCTTTTCATTGCTTTAATTGTTGAATAATCCTTGAAAATTTGTCTTGTTAAAATTATATTGGTTTATATTTCATTAAATTTTCTTTGGTTATTGCTTGTCTCTTTGTTTCCTTGCTTGTGAGTTGCCATATAGGGAATTGGAAAGGAGGATTGGTGCCATACCTTGAAGAATTTGAGTCAAGAAGCAAGGGGTCAACCACCTTAAGAGCGATTGAACTAAGAAGCACTCCAAATTGAGTGAAACACAAAAGAGAGAATAACCACCACAATTGAGGACTTTTTTTTGTAATTTTGTAATTGGCAATTTGCTTTGCTTTCAAATTTTGTAACAAAAAAGCCTTTCATTGGAAGTAAGTTGGAGCCTCCAATAGGTCACCCTACTTCCATTTGTGTGCAATAATTTTAGGCAATTTTCCCTTAGGATAGTGAGTGTTTTGTCGGAAACCTTAAATAAGGTCATCCAAACACTCTTAGGATCCGCCTAGTTTGCATTTCTTGCACTTTAATTTCTTGCTTACTTTCATTGCTTATTTCCTTTACCCTTCATTGTCAAACCGCCTAGATAGCTTGCCTTTTACCTATTAGTTTTTACCTTATCTTTCACACCTCTTTTAGTGTTTATTTTGGCTAGTTTCAACCATAGTTTATTTTACCTTTTTTTTTAAACCCCCAACAAGAAAGAACCATAACTTAGGAACCAACATGAGTCTTCATTCTTCATCTAGTGTTAATGGTGAGGGTTCTACTCCTAAGGACCCCTTGTATAAGATATTAGATGAGTTGAGATCCCTTAAGTTGTGGAAAGAAAAACAAGAGAGAAAAGAAAAAGGTAAAAAAAAGAGTGGAAGAAATAAGTCAAGATGAAAGAGATAAAATAAGAGAGGAAGAAAGAAGAAAAATAATGAAAGAAATGAAAAGAGAAAAACATGTCTCCTATAGTAGTCATGACTCTTGCAAGAGTTTAAGTGAAGAACTTAGCGACTATTATAGAGTGAACCATAGTTCACATACTAAACATTACTCCCAAAGAAGAGAAAAGGATAGAAGGCCTCAAGAGGTTAACATTAGACTCCCATATTTCCATGGAAAAGATAATGTTGAGGCTTACTTAGATTGGGAAATGAAGGTTGAACAACTCTTTGCTTGCCATCATATTAGCGAAGAGAGAAAAGTTCCATTGGCTACCCTTAGCTTTCAAGGGTATGCCCTCTATTGGTGGACTTCCCTTGTTAGGGAACAAAGGATTCATGGGGATCCTCCAGTAGAGTATTGGAATGATCTTAAGAGTGCCCTTAGGAAGAGGCACATTCCCTCCTACTTTGAAATGAAGCTTATAGACAAGCTCCAAAGGCTTAGACAAGGGAGTATGAGTGTTGAAGAATGTAGACAACAAATGGAACTACTCTTTTTAAGAGCTGGACTTAGGAAGGAGGAAAGAACAAGCATAGCTAGGTTCCTTAGTGGGCTTAATATAGAAGTGAGGGACAAGGTTGAACTCCTTCCATATAGGGACCTAGATGAGCTAGTCCAACTTTGTATAAGAGTGGAGCAACAACTTAAAAGAAAGCCTTCTTCAAAATCTTATGGCTCTCACTCTTATCCAAGGAAGGACCAAGCCCATGGAATTTTAGGGGCTGCACCTTCAAAAGCCAAGGAAGATAAGGGTAAGACCATAGAGAAATACACCCCTAAGACTAGTTTCCAAGAAAGGACTAGCAACATTAAATGCTTCAAATGTCTTAGGAGAGGTCACATTGCCTCTCAATTCCCCACAAAGAAAACCATGATCATGAGGGGTCAAGACATTTATAGTAGTCAAGAGGAGACTACTTCTTGCCCTTCCTCTAGTGGAAGTGAAGATGTTGTAAGGTGTGAAGAGTCTAGTGAGGAAGTCTACCCCCATGAAGAAGGTGACCTCTTAATGGTTAGAAGGCTCCTTGGAGGTCAATCTTGTGATCTATCTCAATCCCAAAGAGAGAACATCTTTCATACAAGATGCAAAATTTTAGATAAAACTTGTTCTCTCATTGTGGATAGTGGATCTTGTTGCAATTGTTGTAGCACAAGATTAGTTTCCAAGTTGAACCTCACTATCATTCCCCACCCAAAACCTTATAAACTTCAATGGCTCAATGAGCAAGGGGAAATGATAGTTAACCAACAAGTGAAGGTAACTTTCTCCATTGGTACATATAAGGATGAAGTTAATTGTGATATAGTTCCCATGGAGGCAGGACATATTCTTTTAGGAAGGCCGTGACAATTTGATAGGAAGATCATTTACAATGGCCTAACTAATGAGATTACCCTCACCCATCTTGGCACTAAATTTGTGTTGCATCCTCAAACACCTTCACGGGTGGCCAAAGATCAACTAACTATGAAAGATAAGAGGGACGAGGAAGAAAAACTAGAAAAACAAAATAAAAGGAAGGATAGTAAGGCCTTGTCTTCAAAGGCCAAAGGGAAGGAAAAAGATGAAAAGGATTCCTCTAAGAAGATTGTGAAGAAGGAAAATCATTTTGCAACAAAAGGTGATATTAAAAGAGCACTCCTTCTTAAACAATCTTTCTACCTTCTACTATCAAGGGAAACATCCCTTAGCACTGCCACAAATCCTACATTTGAGACCTTACCCCCAAAGGTTCAAGAACTCTTACATGAATTTGGTGATATATTTCCCAAAGAGATACCATCTAGGCTACCTCCTTTAAGTGGAATAGAACACCAAATAGATTTAGTCCCAAGAGCAAGCTTTCCTAATAGGCCAGCCTATAGGACTAACCCTCAGGAGACTAAGGAGATAGAGTCTCAGGTTAAAGAATTGTTGGAGAAGGGTTGGGTCCAAGAGAGCCTAAGCCCATGTGCTGTGCCAGTGTTGTTGGTGCCCAAAAAGGATGGTACGTGGAGAATGTGTACAGATTGCAGGGCCATCAACAACATCACTATAAAGTATAGGCACCCCATTCCTAAACTTGATGATTTGCTTGATGAGTTGCATGGTGCCAATATCTTTTCAAAAATTGATCTTAAAAGTGGTTATCACCAAATCAGGATGAAAAAGGGTGATGAGTGGCTAGTGATGCCTTTTGGGCTCACTAATGCACCAATCACCTTTATGAGGCTTATGCATCATGTCTTAAGGGATTTCATAGGTAGATTTGTAGTTGTTTATTTTGATGATATTTTAGTGTACAGTAGGAGCCTAGATGATCACTTAGGACATCTCAGGCAAGTTCTTTCAGTCCTTAGGAAAAACACCCTCTATGCAAATATAGAGAAGTGTACTTTTTGTGTAGATAATATAGTTTTCTTAGGGTTTGTAGTTGGTAGAAATGGGATCCAAGTGGACCCTGAGAAAATCAAGGCCATCCAAGAATGGCCCACCCCAAAAAGTGTGGGAGATATTAGGAGCTTCCATGGGTTAGCAAGCTTCTATAAAAGTTCGTTCCTAATTTCTCTACAATTGCAGCACCTCTCAATGATTTGGTGAAGAAGAATGTGACAATTACCTGGGGGTGAAAAACAAGAGCAAGCCTTTGCTTTGCTCAAAGAAAAGCTTACTAAGGCACCTGTTCTAGCTCTTCCTGACTTTTCTAAAACTTTTGAGCTAGAATGTGATGCCTCTGGAGTGGGAGTTGGAGCTGTATTGTTACAAGGTGGGAACCCTATTGCTTATTTTAGTGAAAAACTTCATAGTGCCATCCTCAACTACCCCACCTATGATAAAGAGCTTTATGCCTTAATAAGAGCCCTCCAAACTTGGGAACATTACCTTGTTTACAAGGAATTTGTCATTCATAGTGATCATCAATCACTTAAGTACATTAGAGGGCAAAGCAAGTTAAACAAAAGGCATGCAAAATGGGTAGAGTACCTAGAGCAATTTCCATATGTTATCAAATACAAAAAGGGAAAAACAAATGTGGTAGCTGATGCCCTCTCTAGGAGACACACATTGTTTTGCTCCCTAGGAGCTCAAATTTTAGGATTTGATAATATTAGAGACTTGTATGCTTTAGATGAACATTTCTCTCCCATTTATGAGAGTTGTGGGAAAAAGGCCCAAGATGGATTCTATTTGGCTGAGGGGTATTTTTTCAAAGGGGGGAAAGCTTTGCATACCCCAAGGATCCATTAGGAAATTACTTGTGAAAGAGAGCCATAAGGGTGGGCTCATGGGCCACTTTGGGATAGACAAGACCTTTGTCTTACTCAAAGAAAAGTTTTATTGGCCCCATATGAAGAAAAATGTCCATAAGCATTGCACTAGGTGTGTGGCTTGTTTACAAGCCAAGTCTAGGGTGATGCCTCATGGGCTATACACACCCTTACCCATCCCTTCTACACCTTGGGTAGACATTAGTATAGACTTTGTCCTTGGGCTTCCTAGAACCCAAAGAGGTGTAGACTCTATCTTTGTGGTGGTGGATAGGTTTAGCAAGATGACACACTTTATACCATGCCACAAGGTGGATGATGCTTCCCACATCTCAAAACTCTTTTTCAGGGAAGTTATGAGACTCCATGGTTTGCCTAGGACCATTATGTCAGATAGAGATGCTAAGTTCCTTAGCCACTTCTAGAAAACCTTATGGGCTAAGCTAGGAACTAAACTTCTTTTCTCTACCACTTGTCATCCACAAATTGATGGGCAAACAAAGGTAGTGAATAGGTCTTTATCCACTCTTTTAAGGGCTCTTTTGAAAGGAAACCATAAGTCTTGGGATGAGTATCTTCCTCATGTAGAATTTGCCTACAACAGGGGGGTTCATAGAACCACCAAGCAGTCCCCTTTTGAGGTTGTCTATGGGTTTAATCCCCTAACACCGTTAGACCTCATTCCCTTCCCGCTGGACACTTCTTTTATACATAAAGAAAGGGAATCTGGGTCAGAGTTTGTAAAGAAGTTGCATGAGAGGGTTAAGAACCAAATAGAGAACCAAACAAAGGTGTATTCAACTAAAGGCAATAGAGGAAGAAAAGAGCTAGTTCTTTATGAGGGTGACTGGGTTTGGCTCCATCTTAGGAAGGATAGATTCCCTACTAAAAGGAAATCCAAGCTTAGCCCTAGAAGGGATGAACCTTTTCAAGTTTTGGAGAGGATCAATAATAATGCCTATAGGTTGGACCTCCAAGAAGAGTATGGGGTCAGCACCACTTTTAACATTTCTGATTTAATTCCTTTTGCAGGTGGAGCTGATATTGAGGAGGAGGAACTAACAGATTTGAGGTCAAATCCTCTTCAAGGGGGAGGGGATGATGTAATCCTCCCTAGGAAGGGACCAGTCACTAGAGCTATGAGCAAGAGGCTCCAAGAGGATTGGGCTAGAGCTGCTGAAGAAGGCCCTAGGGTTCTCATGAGCCTCAGGGTAGATTTATGAGCCCATGGGCCAAGGTTGGGTCGAATTATCTTTGCACATATTAGACTAGGACGTCATTATATTTGGTCCTTGTATTTAGGGCTCCATAATGTAGGTAGGGTACCCTAGAAATATAGGATTTTTTCGCCCTTGTATTTTAGGGCACCTAGATTAGTTTTTGTATTAGGGGTAATTTTGTAATTTCACGTGCACTAAGTGAATATTTGATGTGTGTGTTGGGAAATAAATTTAATTGAATTGGTAGAAGCTCAATCCAATTAAATTTTAGAGGGGGAGGTGAGCATTTGCTTACTACACCCCATTGCCACATCATATAGTCACACTTTGTGCATGTCCTTCATGCTTTACATGCCTCATGACACCTAAGCACACTTAGTGGAGAATCTTGGAATTGATATTGGATTAGTGGGCTGAACCATAACTAAAATTCACTAATCATAATTAGTGAAATTTTGGCTCCAAAGTTTGGCTCCATAAATTCAATTTCAAATTCAAGTGAAATTTGAATTGAAATTCAAATTTCCCTCCAATTTTGTGACACTTAGGCTATAAATAGAGGTCATGTGTGTGCATTTCTTCAACTTTGATCATTTGAAAATTAAACTTCAGATTTCAGAGCTCTTTTAGAGCACAAAATTCCGTGTTCTTCTCTTCCCCTCCCTTTATTCATCTCTTTCTTCCTCCAAGCTCTTATCCATGGCCTCATATGGTGGTGAGCTTCTTCTAGACTCATCTTCTTACATCAATTCGTATAAGAAAAAAAAAATCTCTTTAAGGTAATATATTGGTTGTATGAAGGATTGTTACTTGAATTCCTAAATTCTAAATTTTATTTCCTTCAATTGTGCCTAAACACATTGTTAACCTTTTCCTTGTCTCTCTAGCCTTACCTTACGCATATTGGTGAATTGTCCTTTGTTGTGACCATAATCTCTTGAATTGCCTAAGAACTCAAGGGGAATTAGAGTGGTAAAAGGCAAGAGTGTTTTCATTAGAGAAAATCCATAATTGTGTGCTACACTTGAGTGGGTGAGGTATTCAAACAGCGACTATAATTGTCTTGTTATGTTTGATTTGTTTGTTTGAAATGATAGGTAATAATCCTAATGATGGAGTGGGGCTTTCGCAAGTCGAAATGCAAGCTTTGACGCAACATTTGGAGAGGTTAATGAAGCAACGAGATGATGCGCTCCATGAGAGGTTGGATCAAATGGAGAATAGAGATCATAATGAAGAAGAAAGGAGGAGAAGAGGGAATGATGGTGTTCCTAGACAAAACCGAATTGATGGTATTAAAGTCAACATTCCTCCCTTTAAAGGAAAGAATGATCCAGAGGCCTACTAGGAGTGGGAGATGAAAATAGAGCATGTTTTCTCATGCTTTTGTGTGGTGGAACAAACTACAAAAGGAGAGAGCAAGAAATAAAGAGCCAATGGTTGACACATGGGCAGAGATGAAAAGGATCATGAGGAAGCGGTATGTGTCGGCTAGTTACTCAAGGGACTTGAAATTCAAGCTCCAAAAACTAACCCAAGGCAACAAAGGGGTTGAGGAGTATTTCAAGGAAATGGATGTGCTCATGATTCAAGCAAAGATTGAAGAAGATAAGGAGGTAACTATGGCTCAATTTCTTAATGGTTTGACTAATGATATCCATGATATTGTTTAGTTGCAGGAGTTTGTTGAAATGGATGATTTGCTTCACAAAGCAATCTAAGTAGAGCAACAATTAAAAAGGAAAGGAGTGGCTAAGAGGAGTTCTACCAACTTTGGTTCTTCTAGTTGGAAAGACAAAGGCAAGAAAGATGGGGATGCTACTTCTAGTAGTTCCACACCTACCCCATTAAAAACTCGTTCAAAGTCCCAAGAGGAACCCTCTAAAAGGAGTAGAGATGTGAAGTGTTTCAAGTGCCAAGGCCTAGGACACTATGCTTATGAGTGCCCTAACAAAAGGTCCATGGTTCTTAGAGATGGAGAATATATAAGTGAATCCAATGTTGAAGAGGAAGAGGGGAGTGAGTATGTAGAGGAAGAGGAGACTCCGGAGGGAGATTTTTTGATGATTAGGCAGTTACTTGGTGGTCAATTGAAGCCTATGGAGGAGAACCAAAGAGAAAACATCTTTCACACTAGATGTTTAATCAATGGCAAGGTGTGCATGTTGGATCGAGTGGCCTCAAAATAATTAAGAAGGGGGGGTTGAATTAATTATTCCTAAACCTTTACTAACTAAAAAATTTACTCTTCTAAGGATTTTACTAAGTTATTAAGAGAATAAGGAGTAGAAGAGAAACTTAACAGAAAGTAAAAGCAAAAATTAAAATGCACAGCGGAAAGTAAAAGAGTAGGGAAGAAGGAAACAAACACACAAGAGTTTTTATACTGGTTCGACAACAACCCGTGCCTACATCCAGTCCTCAAGCGACCTGCGGTCCTTGAGATTTCTTTCAACCTTGTAAAAATCCTTTTACAAGCAAAGATCCACAAGGGATGTACCCTCCCTTGTTCTCTTTGAAACCCTAGTGGATGTACCCTCCACTAGAACTGATCCACAAGAGATGTACCCTCTCTTGTTCTTAGTCAAACCCAAGTAGATGTACCCTCTACTTGTACCACAAAGGATGTACCCCCCAATGTGTTAAGACAAAGATCTCAGGCGGTTAAACCTTTGATACTTTGTGAATGGGGATACAAAAGAATTCTCAGGCGGTTAGTCCTTTGAACACTTTTGTATTAGGGAAAGGGAAGAATCAAAAGAATTCTCAGACTGTGTCGTTTTGAATTCTTTGACAAGGGAGAAGGGAGACACAAAAGAATTCAGGCGGTTAGTCCTTGGCGAATTCTTTTTGGCAAAGGGAGAAGAGAATGAAAAGATGAATAGCACAAGTTTTCAAGGTTTGAAAAACCAGAAAACTTCAGAAAGCTTTTGGTACAAAGAAGAAGAAGAAGTTCAAAGAGATTCAAGGCTTGTAAAGGATTGTATGAATAAGTGTAAAAAGTGTATTGAAAAGCAAATCAAAGCCTTGCTTTTATAGACTCTTCATGTCTGGCCAAGAGGACCATTTAGAAGAGTTATAACTTTTAGAAAAACTTAAAACCAATTTGAAAAAGTCAAAAACCTTTTGAAGAGTTACATCTTTTGATTTATTCAGAAACAGTCATTGGTAATCGATTACCAAATAAGTGTAATCGATTGCACAAAGCTTTTATGTGAAAGGATGTGACTCTTCACATTTGAATTTGAATTTCAACGTTCAAAGGCACTGGTAATCGATTACCAAAACATTGTAATCGATTACAACTTTTTGAAATTAATTGGAACGCTGTAAATTCAATTTGAAAACTTTTTCAAAACAATTTTGCTACTGGTAATCGATTACAACAATCTGGTAATTGATTACCAGAGAGTAAAAACACTTTGGTAAACATGTTTTGAGAAAAATCATGTGCTACTCAATTTTTGAGAAAAACTTTTCATACTTATCTTGATTAAGCCTTCTCTTGATTCTTGAATCTTGAGTCTTGAATCTTGATCTTGATTCTTGAGATCTTGAACCTTGAATCTTGATTCTTGACTCTAAACTTTCTTCTTGAGTCTTGAATTCTTCTTGATTCTTATCTTGAACTCTTGAATTGTTCTCTGATTGATCTTTGAGCTTTTTATCATCACCTTTGTCATCATCTTTTTTTATCATCATTGTTATCATCAAAACATCTTTGAATTATTCTTGATTCGCCATGAAGCTTTGCTTCTACAATCTCTCCCTTTTTGATGATGACAACCCTGAAATCAAGAAACACATACACATTCTTTTTCCTAGTCGATTACTCACTTAATTCTCCATATTCTCCCCCTTTGTTTTTGAATTTATGCTTCACTTGAAATTAAGTTATTTAATTATGTGAGTTCTTGATTTAATCCCTATTTCTCTCCCTCTTTGGCATCAACAAAAAACCAAAATGCGTAACAAATATAAAACATACATAAATGACTAATCATACAAGAGAATAGAGAACAATTAAACAAGATAAATTCATCAAACTTAGAAAGGTAAGAAATATAGAAACCATACATAAATGTCATACGAAAGAATAGAAAACAATCAAACAAGATAACTTAACCATTCATCAATCTTAGAAAGATAATACTTCATAGAATGTCATATAATCCAGAAAGTCATTCATAATATTCTAATAAAACATATATGAATAATTAAAAAAAATATAAAACACAATATCAAATGTAAGTACATACCACTAGTCATATATTATTAAAGTAATTAAGTTTAAAACACACAATCATAAACAACCAAGAGCAAGTCAATATAATCATCATGTTCAGTCATACTAAGCAAGTATTAAAAGAAATACTAAGTGTTCAAATGTCATAAAAACATAGCCAAATACAAGGTTTTAAAAAACAAAATATAATTATAATCTAAATCTATTATCATAGAATCAAAACTTAATTCTAAGTAACAAAAATTAGTTATGAACACATACATGGTAACTCATTACTTATCTCAATTATTTTAGCATATTAATATAATTTTGACAAAAATCTAATCATGTCAAATTATATAAAAATGGATAAACATACAATAAATGTATTCATACAAGAGATAAAAACTTATAAAAATCAAACAAGATAATAAATCATCCTCACATTATAATAGAAGCATATGTGCATAAATAACAAATAAGTCATAAGTCATCAAAACATAAATTATTTGTCTAAGTCACTTGCATATAGAAGTCCTAATTCTCTTCTAATGGTGTAGAAAGAGTCTTTGGTTAGTGGTTTTGTAAAGATGTCTGCAAGTTGGTTTTTAGTGTCTATAATTTTTTTAAAACACAATCACCTTTTTCCTAAGACTAAGTGCTAATTGACTATCAACACTTACCAAGATGAGTTTTTATTATCATAGAAGGTTTTATCATATCAAAATAATTTTGTTTGAAATACAATATAATAATTTTGAAAAGCATAAAAAATATTTTGAACAATCAATCAAGTAATTCAAACATATCAAACAAGAATTATACAAGGATTGAAGGATATAGATCACAGGCATTATCAAACATTCAGATTTGTTAAAGATAATTTAAAAACTTAAAAGTTCAAAGAACTCAGTCAATCATGTAATCATTATTTTCTCTGAAACCTACATGCTCAATATCTTTATCATGCTCATGCTTGATAACACATTTTTCAGGATAAAAAAGATATTTTATATATGAAAATTCTTATAAAAATAAATAAATATAACATAATGGATTTTGCAAAAACTTTATGAATGAACCTTAAGCAAGTAATTCACACGTCATATTAAAAATTAGGCAAGAATCATACAAGAGATATAAAACCATACATAACCATTCATAAATGACTAATCACATATCACATCAAAAATCATCCATAATCATTTTTAAAGTATATATTAAAAAATCATAATAACTTTCAAGCACAATCAATCATCAAACATTTCAAATTAATTAAATTTAATTAATAATAAACTAACTATGCACAATACTTTAAAAAAATTCAAATTTAAAAAATTTTAAATTTCAATTTCAAATTTTAAATTTCTACTTCCAGTAACTTCCTTTTTCAACTTCCAACTTCCAATAACTTCCACTTTCATTTTCAACTTTCAACTTCCAATAACTTCCAAATTTTAATTTTGAAACTTCCAATAACTTCCAAATTTTTAATTTTCAAACTTCCAACTACTTGGACACAATTACCAAAGACAAAAAATCAATCATGTATATTAAAATTATTTAAACTAAATATAGTTAATTAATCATAATAAATTTTAACATAATCAAATAATTTTGAACTTATCTTCAATTTATAGAACTAAGTCTATTCTATTGTAATCGATTACACATAGTGGTAATCGATTACCAAAGAATTAAACACTGAAATTTAAGTATCAAATAACAATTATCAACACATATCATGGTAATTATTTACTTAATTCAATTATCCTATCATGTCAAAACAAACAAAACATAAGCAATTCAAGCATTAAACAAAATTCAATTAATCATATATATTCAAAATTAAAACTAAATATAGTTAATTAAACATTGTAAACAAAATCAAACAATTTCAACAATTATTTTCTATTAGCCACAAAAATAAATTAACTGAAAATACTACTCATACCTTAATTCATAGAGATGGCTTAGATGTTACCTCTTTTGAGATTTTACTGATATTGTTGTCGCCTTATGTAACATGTCCATTTTTCTGAACATTCACTGTCGATGTACCACTTCTTCCTTACAAATTCTTCTTTGTTGTTTTCATGAGATTTTCTCATGAGACAAAAGTTGACTTGGTCTTCATCATGATCTTGGAATAACCTGTTCCTGAAAATACTTTTGAAAGACAAAGAATCTAAAGAAGCCATTAATCTTGAAGTTGTTAGACTTTCTACAAGAAACCTGCTCTGATACCACTTGTTGGATCGAGTGGCCTCAGAATAATTAAGAAGGGGGCGTTGAATTAATTATTCCTAAACCTTTACTAACTAAAATATTTACTCTTCTAAGGCTTTTACTAAGTTGTTAAGATAATAAGGAGTAGAAGAGAAACTTAATAGAAAGTAAAAGCGGAAATTAAAAAGCACAGCGGAAAGTAAAAGAGAAGGGAAGAAGGAAACAAACACCCAAGAGTTTTTATACTGGTTCGACTGCAACCCGTGCCTACATCCAGTCCTCAAGCGACCTGCGGTCCTTGAGATTTCTTTCAACCTTGTAAAAATCCTTTTACAAGCAAAGATCCACAAGGGATGTACCCTCCCTTGTTCTCTTTGAAACCCTAGTGGATGTACCCTCCACTAGAACTGATCCACAAGAGATGTATCCTCTCTTGTTCTCAGTCAAACCCAAGTAGATGTACCCTCTACTTGTACCACAAAGGATGTACCCTCCAATGTGTTGAGACAAAGATCTCAGGCGGTTAAACCTTTGATACTTTGTGAATGGGGATACAAAAGAATTCTCAAGCGGTTAGTCCTTTGAACACTTTTGTATTAGGGAAAGGGAAGAATCAAAAGAATTCTCAGACTGTGTTTTTTTGAATTCTTTGACAACGGAGAAGGAAGACACAAAAGAATTCAGGCGGTTAGTCCTTCATTCATTTGGAAAAGGGAGAAGAGAGACACAAAAAGAATTCAGGCGGTTAGTCCTTGGAAAATTCTTTTTGGCAAGGGGAGAAGAGAATGAAAAGATGAATAGCACAAGTTTTCAAGGTTTGGAAAACCACAAAACTTCAGAAAACTTTTGGTACAAAGAAGAAGAAGAAGTTCAAAGAGATTCAAGGCTTGTAAAGGATTGTATGAATAAGTGTAAAAAGTGTATTGAAAAGCAAATCAAAGCCTTGCTTTTATAGACTCTTCATGTCTGGCCAAGAGGACCATTTAGAAGAGTTATAACTTTTAGAAAAACTTAAAACCAATTTGAAAAAGTCAAAAACCTTTTGAAGAGTTACATCTTTTGATTTATTCAGAAACAGTCATTGGTAATCGATTACCAAATAAGTGTAATCGATTACACAAATCTTTTATGTGAAAGGATGTGACTCTTCACATTTGAATTTGAATTTCAACGTTCAAAGGCACTGGTAATCGATTACCAAAACATTCTAATCGATTACAACTTTTTGAAATTAATTGGAACGTTATAAATTCAATTTGAAAACTTTTTCAAAACAAATTTGCTACTGGTAATCGATTACAACAATCTGGTAATTGATTACCAGAGAGTAAAAACTCTTTGGTAAACATGTTTTGATAAAAATCATGTGCTACTCAATTTTTGAGAAAAACTTTTCATACTTATCTTGATTAAGCCTTCTCTTGATTCTTGAATCTTGATCTTGATTCTTGAGATCTTGAACCTTGAATCTTGATTCTTGACTCTAAACTTTCTTCTTGAGTCTTGAATTCTTCTTTATTCTTATCTTGAACTCTTGAATTGTTCTCTGATTGATCTTTGAGCTTTTTGTCATCACCTTTGTCATCATCTTTTGTTATCATCAAAACATCTTTGAATCATTCTTGATTCACCATGAAGCTTTGCTTCTATAGTGCATGGTGATCATTGATGGAGGTAGTTGCACCAATGTGGCTAGTGCTAGATTAGTGTCAAAGCTAAATTTAGCTACTAAACCACATCCTAGGCCATATAAACTTCAATGGCTTAGTAAGGATAGGGAGGTGCAAGTGAGTCAGCAAGTTGAAGTGGACATTTCCATTGGGAAATACAATGATAAGGTACTTTCTGATGTTGTTCCTATGGAGGCCAGCCACTTACTTTTGGGGAGACCATGGCAATTTGATAAAAGAGCCAATCATGATGGTTAGACCAACAAGATCTCTTTCATGCACCAAGACAAAAAGATTGTGCTCAAACCATTGAGTCCACAAGAAGTGTGTGAGGATCAAAAGAAAATGAGAGAAAAACTTCTGCAAGAGAAGAGAGAAAAAGAAAAAGTGAGCAAAACACTTGAGAGTGAGAAAAAGAGGGAAACACTTGAGAGGAAAAAGAGTGAACAAAAGAAGAGTGAAACGCTTGAAGTGAGGGAGAGCTATTTAGCCACAAAAAGTGAGCTCAAGAGGTTGTTTCATGCTAAACAGTCACTATACATCTTGCTTTGCAAAAATCAGATTTTGACCGCTAACACTTTTGATGATTTTGAAGTGCCTTCTAGTGTTAAATCCCTTTTGCAAGATTTTCAAGACATGTTTCCATCAAGTGTGCCAAGTGGACTACCACCTTTGAGGGGAATTGAGCATCAAATTGATCTCATTCTGGGAGCTTCTTTGCCCAATAGGCCAGCCTATAGAAGTAATCCACAAGAAACCAAAGAGATTCAAAGACAAGTGGATGAACTCATTAGCAAAGGTTGGGTAAGAGATAGTATGAGTCCTTGTGCTGTCCCAGTGATTTTGGTTTCTAAAAAGGATGGGACGTGGCGCATGTGTTCCGATTGTAGAGCCCTTATTAACATCACCATTAAATATAGGCATCCTATACCTAGGCTTGACGATTTGCTTGATGAATTGCATGGTGCATGTTACTTCTCTAAAATTGATTTAAAAAATGGATACAATCAAATTAGGATTAGAGAAGGGGATGAATGGAAAACCGCTTTTAAAACAAAATATGGTTTGTATGAATGGTTGGTTATGCCTTTTGGCCTAACTAATGCTCCTAGCACTTTCATGAGATTAATGAACCATATCTTGAGAGAGTTCATAGGAAAGTTCATTGTGGTGTACTTTGATGATACTCTTATCTATAGCACTTCACTTGATTTGCATATTGATCATTTAAAATCTGTCTTGAATGTGCTTAGAGAAGAACAATTGTATGCCAATCTTGAAAAATGCATCTTTTGTACTAACCATGTTGTGTTTCTTGGTTTTTTTGTGAGTTCAAAAGGAGTGCAAGTTGATGAGGAGAAGGTTAGGGCTATTCAAGAATGGCCAACACCTGAGTCTGTGACCGAGGTGAGGAGTTTTCATGGCTTAGCAATTTTTTATAGACAATTTGTGAAGGATTTTAGCACATCGGCAACACCTCTCAATGAAGTGCGAAAGAAAAATGTTGGTTTCAAATGGGGAAAGAAACAAGAAGCTTTCAATGTTCTTAGGCAAAAGCTAACTAATGTCCCCATACTTGCGTTGCCAAACTTTCAAAAATCTTTTGAAATTGAGTGTAATGCTTCAAATGTTGGGATTGGGGCTGTGTTGTTGCAAGAAGGCCATCCAATTGCTTATTTTAATGAAAAGTTAAGTGGTCTACCCTTAACTATTCAACTTATGATAAGGAGTTGTATGCCTTAGTGCAGGCTTTGAAAACATGGCAACACTACCTTTATCCCAAGGAATTTGTCATTCATAGTGACCATGAGTCCCTCAAATATATCAAGGGACAAGGTAAGCTTAACAAAAGGCATGCCAAGTGGGTGGAATTCCTAGAGCAATTCCCTTATGTTATCAAACATAAAAAGGGAAAAGGTAATATTGTAGTTGATGCTCTTTCTCAGCGTCATTCACTACTTTCTATGCTTGAAACAAAATTGATTGGTCTTGAATGTTTGAAAAGCATGTATGAAAGTGACGAAACTTTTGGTGAAATTTTTAAAAATTGTGAAAAATTTTCAGAAAATGGTTTCTTTAGACATG
Organism: Glycine max; assembly: GCF_000004515.6. NCBI lineage: Eukaryota > Viridiplantae > Streptophyta > Magnoliopsida > Fabales > Fabaceae > Glycine > Glycine max. The sequence continues at coordinate 35,305,220 of NC_038244.2, forward strand.
AAGGCTTTCTTTTCAAAGAAAACAAATTGTGTGTGCCTAAATGTTCTACAAGAAACTTGCTTGTTTGTGAAGCATATGAAGGAGGTTTAATGGGGCATTTTGGGGTCCAAAAGACTCTAGAAACATTACAAGAACATTTTTATTGGCCTCATATGAAAAGGGATGTGCAGAAATTTTGTGAACATTGCATTGTATGTAAAAAGGCAAAGTCAAAGGTAAAGTCTCATGGATTGTATGCTCCATTGCCAATTCCGGAGTATCCTTGGATTGATTTATCCATGGATTTTGTTTTTGGGCTGCCAAAAAAAAGCAGTGGTAGAGACTCCATTTTTGTGGTCGTTGATAGGTTTTCTAAAAAGGCTCATTTTATTCCATGTAAAAAAGTTGATGATGCTTCCCATGTGGCTGATTTGTTTTTCAAGGAGATTGTGAGACTCCATGGTTTGGCAAGGAGCATTGTTAGTGATAGGCACTCTGAGTTCCTAAGCCATTTTTGGAGGACTTTGTGGGGCAAGTTGGGCACTAAATTGTTATTTTCAACCACTTGTCACCCACAAACCGATGGGCAAACGAAAGTTGTTAATAGGATATTGGGAGGAAGAACTTAAAAACTTGGGAAGCTTGTTTACCCCATGTTGAGTTTTCTTACAATAGAGCTATTCATAGCACTACTAATAGTTCTCCTTTTGAAGTTTTTTATGGTTTTAACCCACTAACTCCTCTTGATCTTTTGCTTATGCCTAATGTTTCTATTTTTAAGCATAAAGAAGGTCAAGCAAAGGCGAACTATGTGAAGAAGCTTCATGAGAGAGTCAAAGATCAAATTGAGAGGAAAAATAAAAGTTATGCTAAACAAGCCAACAAAGGGAGAAAGAAAGGTGTCTTCGAACCCGGAGATTGGGTTTGGGTGCACATGAGAAAAGAAAGGTTTCTGGAACAAAGGAAATCAAAGCTTCAACCAAGGGGAGATGGACCATTTCAAGTGCTTGAAAGAATCAATGACAATGCTTACAAAGTTGAGCTACCCGGTGAGTATAATGTTAGTTCCACCTTCAATGTATCTGACTTATCTCTTTTTGATGCAGATGGAGAATTCAATTTGAGGACAAATCCTTCTCAAGAGGGAGAGAATGATGAGGACATGACCAAGAGCAAGGGCAAGGATCCACTTAAAGGACCTGGAGGACCTATAACAAGGGCAAGAGCAAGGAAAGCAAAGGAAGCTCTTCAACAAGTGTTGTCCATACTATTTGAATACAAGCCCGAGTTTCAAGAAGAAAAGTCCAAGGTTGTGAGTTGTATCATGGCCCAAATGGAGGAGGACTAAATGGTGCCACTTCGTCTCAATTTTAGAGTGTCTAGTTTGTCTAAATAATGGCCCAATCCATGTAAAGTTGGCTGACCAAAAATATGCTTTGGGTTAATCAACTAAAGGGGCTTTAGTTTGGTTTAGTTCAAGTTGTAATAAGGGCCCAATTGGCAGCTTAGGCATAAGCCTTGGGGTGACTTTTGGTTGCCACAATTTTAGTTACACTTAGCCATTAAGTTCTTTTAATTCCCTAGGTTAGTGGATCATTACTAAATTTAAGTGGATTGTAATTGCCTTTAATGAAGTATATATAAAATCTAATGGTAAAACTTCTTTATAAGCTGAACCATTTTATCCATAAACACAAGTTGAGTTTTATTAAGAAAAATTAGAGTTTATCACTTTTATCTTAGTGAGAGTGATTCTCCTAAGTTCTTGAGTGATTCAAGAACACCCTGGCTATATCAAAGGTCTTTCACATCCTTTGTGTGTTGCCCTCGCCGGAAAGAGTGATTCTTTCCTTCCACCATTTCATCTTCAACCTTGTTCTTTCAAACCACAATTCCAGAAAATCCAATTCTGCCCAGAATTATCTCGTGACCATAACTCTTGTTTTACTCGTTCAAATTAAGTGATTCTTGAGCCTAAATTGAAATTCAAAACGAGACCTTTCACCTCATTTTGGAATCACATCATTTGGAGCCCTGTAGCTTGAGTTATAGCCATTTCTATATTTATGTCCTGTCACCACTTAACCTACGTTTTTACCATCTCATTCATCCATTTTATGCCAAGATTCACCTTATTAAGTCCCAGGAAATTAGCCATTGCCAACCCTTGAATCTTTCCAATTTTCAATCCTTTTCTTAATTAATTTTCTGAATTTTCCAACAAGGTTTAATCCTAGATGATCCTAAGTCAGCCCTTTGTGCCATGAGGGTTCATATGACTACCCCCTCGGAGCCAAAGCATATTTGTTTTCTAAAAGCAACGAAAGAAAACAACAAAAGCAAAATAGAAACCCTGAGTAGGAACCACCGCTAAACCAGCGGGAAGAGCAATGCAGACAACACATGCATGAAGTTGGGCAATAATGAAAAGAAAAAGAAAATAAAATCCGCCAAAGGCGAGTGGAGAAAAGAGAGACAAAAGATCTCCAGATTTTACAAGGAAGGCACAAAAGTGCAATAAGGATTACTATATAAGAGAAAAGGAGTAGAGCCCAACCCAAGAGTTGAAAGGAACAAAAGTACAAGCAAGACTCTCAAGGTTCTTACTTAATATAACTCTCAAACACTCTTTGAGCCTCTCTAATCCTTTCTTTCATAGCCCTCTTACCCCTGACCACGTTACAAGCCCAATAACGCCCACGTGGATCAAGGAATGACTAATTTTGCTTTTAAGTTGGGATTCTGGAATGAAACCCACACACGCTTGTGATTGTTGAAAAAAATATATACAAAAAAAAAAGAATCCTCAAGGTTTTGCACTTGCACATTTGAGAAGAAAACTCATTCGACCAGGAGCTCATGGAAAATGCCCAAAGACAATTGTGGTAGTAGGGTACATCTGATGTTAGCCGCTCATGCAAACTCCTTAGGATTCCTTTTGAATCCAAGGGTGGCCATTATTGTATAAATTCTTTCAGGATCAGCCCATGTCATCAAGTTTCAGCGGGATCAATAGACCCATGGCATCACTCTATGACCTTAAATCAAGAAAGTTTCACTTGGTCATATATCAAAGTGTGACAATCCATTGCCATCCTTCAATGGTGCATGCGATTGGTTCCAAAGCCTTATATTTCTCTTGTTGTGTAGAACAATCGATTTTTTTTAAAAAACAAAAAAAACAAGGGGGACAAGCCCTAGGATCAATAATTCGATTTATTGGTTAAATGTAAAATGGCTCCATTGTCGTCACTCCAAAATTGTCAAGTGACTAAATCAAACAGAATTATCACGTCTTCTAGAAAGAGACAGTCAATTTGTGTTTTTCACAAAAGGAAAAAAAGGAAAGAAGCAAAAAAAAATCAAATCAAAATCAAAATCACAAAAATAGGAAAGAATGTCATGAACATTGTACAAATTTTCCATTACATTGCATTGTTGCGTACAAAGCCTGCATTTACTGCATTCCAAGATAAAGGTTGCATGCATCTGCATCCCAAAAAATCATGTTCATATTAGGCTATAAATGCATATATTTATCTTCATATACCAATTTCCCAAATCTAATGTCCTATCTTTTGAGTTTAAGATGAGAGACACTCTCAAAGATTCAACCTCTTGCTTTCTCATAAGGTTGAGCCCCTTGGTACTAGTACCTATTGGCTTGTTTCATAGGACTCAACGTCCTTTGATTTATGCTTTCATAGGACTCAAAGTCCTCACTTTTGTCTTGCAGATACTTCAGTATCTTCTGCCTTTACATTTTCAAAGACTATCAAGGTCTTTTGTCTTGCAGAGACTTCAATGTCTTATGCCTTTACATTTCAAAGACTATCATATTCTGTTGTCTTGTAGAGACAATCAAGGTCATCTGCTCCTTTACTTTTCAAAGACTATCAGAGTCTTTTGTCTTGTAGAGACTATCAATGTCATCCGCCTTTACTTTTCAAAGACTATCAGAGTCTTTTGTCTTGTAGAGACAATCAAGGTCATCTACCATTTACTTTTCAAAGACTATCAGAGTCTTTTGTCTTGCGAAGACTATCAATGTCATCCGCCTTTACTTTTCAAAGACTATCATAGTCTGTTGTCTTGCAGAGACAATCAAGGTCATCTGTTCATTTTTTTCGAAGACTTCAATGTCTTTTGTCAAGACTATCATAGTCTTCTTTACATTCTAAAGACTTCAATGTCTTTTGTCAAGACGACAATGTTTTCATTAACATTTCAAAGACTTCAATGTCTTCAGTCATTTACACTTTCAAAAGACGAAAATGTCTTCATTTACCTTTCAAAAGACTTCAATGTCTTCAGTCATTTATTCTTTCAAAAGACTACAACGTCTTCATAGGACTCACTGTCCTTGTTTGTGCTTCGGAGGAAGGGCTGAAAGGGAGGTTCTGAGGTCCAGAGGTGAAGGATCGGAGAGAAAGAAGAGAAAAGAAGAAGGAAGAAGAGAAAAAGAAGCTAAATCCCTGTCGAATTGTGATTGTAATCGTTCTTCGTTTTCATCCGGTTAGTGTTTGTCTTTAAGGATTTGAACATGATTCATGGACCCTTAGGGATCCTCTTTATTGTTTTGTGCATCTTCATCTCCTTATCCTATCATTAGTAATCGCTTTTCTTTTGTAAAGTAAGTTTCAACCGATCGCTAATGCCGAAAAAGAAGCTAAATCCCTGTCGAATTGTGATCGTAATCGTTCTTCGTTCATCATCTGGTTAGTGTTTGTCTTTAAGGATTTGAACATGATTCATGGACCCTTAGGGGTCCTCTTTATTGTTTTGTGCATCTTCATCTCCTTATCCTATCATTAGTAATCGCTTTTCTTTTGTAAAGTAAGTTTCAACCGATCGCTAATACCGTAAATCATCTTTTTAAAGAGATTGAAAGTTAATGAATAAAACCAAGATGAAATCAACATATAACTGATTTTCTCTTCATTAAAATCACTTGAGATCGTTTCAAGGTCCAACGCCTTAATGATTCTCTCCGCTTTTCATCAAACATCAAAAGATCATTTCAAGGTCCAACGCCTTAACAATTTTCTCTGCTTTTTAAAGTTTAAAACATCGTTTCAAGGTCCAACGCCTTAAATGACTTTTGTTCGCAATTAAAATTGATCTTTCAAAAAAGATACAATCAATGTAACACACCAAATTTCAGACTTAAAGAACTACGTAGGTCTGAATTCCTCATCGCACCTGAGGATACGTAGAGGCAAGGGCAACACCCTTGTCAACCCCAAAAAAATAAAAAACATAAAAAGAGAAAATACATAATTTTGAAGTCATGTTTTGCACACTCGAATAGAGGTTGTCGTCCCTTGTGACGGACATGTGGGGTGCTAATACCTTCTTCGTGCGTAAACAACTCTCGAACCCTCATTTTCAAAATCTGCAGACCTTCATCTTTTTGGTTTTTCTAATGTTTTCCTTGAATAAACATTGGTGGCGACTCCGCTCGTTTTCTCCCTTGGAGACAAACTCTTTGGCCCATCTATTTTGGCCTTTTCGCACCCCCGCCAAAAGGGTAGGTTGCGACTGCTACTAATTGGTGGTAATGGCTACTAAATACATTCTTGATGGTAGAATGGCTATATATAGCACATGTGTTTGGTCCCTGAGCTCATATCTTTCATTTTGGTCTGATACACCGTCTACAGAGAAAGAGTGAGAGCTTAGAAGAAACAAAACAAGACAATTCTTTCACTGCAATGGCTAGAAGTATATTTTGATTTTTGTTTTTCTGCATTTGTTAATGACATGTGTTTCATTTTGTAGTTTTAGTCTTACAAGTTACATGTGTGTGTGTGTGTGTGTCTATATATATATATATATATATATATATATATATATATATATATATATATATATATATATATATTTGGCTATATATTTATTATATTAATATTTGATGTAAATAATATTATAGTGTTGTTATAGTATGATTCTGAAATTATTCAAGTGTTGGAGTTTGAGAATATTATGGTTATATTTGATGCACATGTGTATGTTGTACCTTGTGAATATTGTTATGAATGTTATGACAATGCATAAATAAACATGAGGCGTAATGTCATATCATTTTGGGATTATGAAATTATGATTGAGATTGAGTATAAGCTGCAAGTTGAGCATGTGTTAATATGTGGGATACACGTGAACATGTGATGGTAGATTGTGACATTGTGAGATGTTAAATTATGGACATGAGATATGGTTATGAATAAGTGTGTGGTTAATACTTGATGTGATATTACTTGTGTTGTGAGTTGTGAATTATACAATAGCCCGACTAGTGTTTACCTTGAGAAAAGTGTTTATGCGCGAGGTGTTAAAATGAGAGTGTAGGGTTCCAAGTTAGCACAATGTGTTTGAAAACTAGTGTGAGGTCGTGGGTATTGTATAATTCATGAGCAGTGTCTACATGCAAAAGTTGTTTTAGGGGTTGGAGCGAAATCAGGAAGGTGAGGCCCTAACAGATTCTTTGGAGTTTAGGCCTTTGGGGTAAATACACTCGATTTGAGTGCTCCTTTAAGCCTATGTTGATCCCATATGATTGGAGTATTCTTGCAAAATAGAGTAACCATGACTGGTTACCTTATGGTTTTACTTAGTGAGAATGACCTGACATACCCATTATATGACGTGTCTTGTTATGGTGGGTCTTATGATGACAAGAGAAATGTTAGGAATGTACTATTTTTTATCACATTTTTTACTATTAGTTAAAATTTATTAAAAATTTCAATTTTGGTAGTATTCCTCGTAACAATAAACACAAAAGATTAAGGAAAGAATCAAGCCAAAGATTTTTATGTCATTAACAAACAAGTAGAAAATTGAGATTTAGCATGTTTTGATTCAACATTATGAATGTGATTCATGTTAATTGACTCGTGTTACTAGTTTGTAGACATTTCTAATTTCTATTGCGCGAAAAAATAAGGTTGACTATATATATGTCAAGTGACAAAAGCTGGTGTAGTCGATGTACTGGAGTTCTTGGGTAACCTGAGTGAGAATCACTTCCTTACTCAAATATAAAGGATTTTCTTCTTTTTTCATGGAAAAATATAAATTAAAGTATTTTCTAAAGTCAACTATTTTAACCAAAACATTATTGGCATAAAGGATTCTCTAAATTAACTATTTAAGCTTGAACAAAACAAAGGGTTGTTTCTGGATTCGTCGTAGTCTTTTTAATTTTTATGACAACTGAAGTTTTTTTTTCATTACCCTCAGCCTGAAAGAAAAGTGTATAGATACATGCTGATTGCCTAGCCAACCTTGAGCAGTAAGGTTCTTTTGCAAGTGTTATATTCGACTCTCTTCCCCTCTTTCCTGTAAACTCTTGACAATATTGAGTTGACGGAAAAGACAGATAAAGGGAGTTTAGAGACAGAGGGAAAATGAACTATTAAAATAACAAATTAATCAAGTATAATAAAACACCTGGACAGAGCTAGTTCATAAATCTAACAATGATTATAAGACAAATTAAAAGTAAAAGTCCCATGGATGAAGTGCAATTTTATGAAAACGTATTGAATAAAAACAAAACCATTTTTTTATAGTTCAGCTCCCTTGATTGTTAAATTAAATAAACAAGATAAAGGAAAGAAAGATGAATACAGAGGTTTGCATTGATTAGAAGAGCTGCTGTATAATACGAACTCTAAACAGACAAAAAGTTAACAATAACTAATTAACGTGGAGTATTATCAATTTGTTAAAACAGATATTATTTAAAAAGGGGGAAAATATAAAATGAAGTTTAGCGGAAATCTTTTCATACAGAGGTTTTCATTTATTAGTTTCACAACCTACGACTACGTTCAGACCTTTCATCTTCAAGCAAGCAATGTTGGTGAGCATGGCATATTTCTCCTAAAAGCTAATCATGTGCCTTACTAGTTGTTTTTATTAGAACCATTATTATAATAAAATCAAGGAATAAAGATGAGTGTAACATTTTTAAAGTTAGATTGTTGTAATTTGATCCTCCCTCTTCATAAAAACTTAAAATATAAATGTTATTTAATTATAAAATGTAATCTATTAATTATAAAAATATTCTTTACAATCTCTCAACTAAAACCTTTTTAATATTTCTCTTAAAAATGTTAATTTGTCCCTTATCTACCTACTATACTAAATATTAAATTCCAGCCAAATTTTGTAAGTTTGCTTGCACAAAAATAATATTTTCTCATGAACATATATATTTTTGTTCCAAATGAAGCCTTATCAAAATCTGGTCACATGGGTAAGGCTTTGCCGCATTGGTCCAAGTTAGCACATACTAATCGTCAAAGGAAACCACTATTGCCACTACCAGATAGGCTACTGACAATACAAAATTGTTTGAAATTACCTAATTACCCTTAGCTTAATTTCCCCACACCCTTCCCCTTCTCTTGTCGTTCAACCCCTCTCCCCCAACTCTTTATTACCATTTTCTCACCTCAAACATCTTCACCACTGTCCATTGAGGTCCCCATCGACTCCACCCATTGCATTCGATGTCATCATCATTATCATTATGTTTTCCAAATTTGTTAATATATATGATCTCAAAAAGGCAAAGAGAGATCATGGTGAAATATCGTGTGACAATGACAACCATGATACCCACATGTTGCACCACCCCTCTGTTGGATCAAATCGCCTCAGAATAATTAAGAAGGGGGGGTTGAATTAATTATTAATGTGTCTTGACTAATTAAAAATTTATCCTTCTTAATGTTACTAGATTCAATTAGGCTTTACTACTAAGTTTAAAGAACAGAAACAATAACTTAGACAAAAGTAAAGTGAAAATAAAAAGTACACAGCAGAAAGATAAAGAGTGTAGGGAAGAAGAAGACAAATACAATATTTATACTGGTTCGGCCACAACCCATGCCTAAGTCCAGTCCCCAAGCAACCACCGGTTCTTGAGATTTCCAATAACCTTGTAAAATCCTTTACAAGCAAAGATCCATAAGGGATGTACCCTCTCTTGTTCTCTTTGAACAACCAAGTGGATGTACCCTCCACTTGAACTGATCCACAAGAGATATACCCTCTCTTGTTCTCAGTATAACAACCCAAGTAGATGTACCCTCTACTTGTACCACAAAGGATGCACCCTCCAATGTGTTAAGACAAAGAATTCTTAGGCGATTAGTCCCTTGAATCTTTGTAAGGGGAAACAAAAGATATCTCAGGCGGTTAGTCCTTTGAAATCTTTTGTTTAAAGGGAAGAGGAAGAATCAAAAGAATTCTCAGGCGGTTAGTCCTTTGAATCTTTTGGCAAGAGGGAGAAGGAAGAAAAGATAGCACACTTTTGTTTTCTGCAGAATTTCCGCTTGCAGAAAAACAAAGTTTAGAAAGCTTTTTGGCAAAGAAGAAGCAATGGGCAATGGCTAGAGAAAGATTGTGAAAAAGGATTGTTTGGAAGAATATCTTATATCTTTTGAACATGTGCCAAAGTCATGCTTTTATAGACTCTTCATGTCTGGTCAAAGAAACCATTGGAAGAGTTATGACTTTCGAGAAAACCATGTTAAGAGTTATAACTCTTTACTTTTTCTTTAAAATTGTTCACTGGTAATCGATTACCACAATGGTGTAATCGATTACACAATGTATTTTATGAAAAGTTGCGACTCTTCACAATTGGATTTGAATTCCAACATTCAGATTCACTTGTAATCGATTACTAATATAGTGTAATCAATTACACTATTTGAAAATCATTTTGGAACGTTATAAATCATTTGAAAATATTTTGAAAACTAAACTGGTCACTGGTAATCGATTACTGATAACTAGTAATCGATTACCAGAGAGTAATCACTCCGGTAACTTAGAAAATTTGAGAAAATTCTTTTGTAAAACAAAACTGTGCTTTTTGGTTTTTGAAAAATTCTTTTAATACTTATCCTATATGAAGTCTTGACTTGTTGCTTCTTGATTTCTTCTCTTGAATCTTGAATCTTGGATTGGATTCTTGATGCTTGATCATGAACTCTTGAATTAATCACTTGGGCTTTTGGCATCATCAAAATTGCTTGGTTCGTCATCATGAAGCTTGCTTCTACAATCTCCCCTTTTTTTATGATGACAAAGCTGAAATCAAGAAACGCATACAAGCTCTATCTTCTAATTGATCACTCACTTAATTCTCCCCCTTTGTTTTTAAGTTTCAGCTTCACTTGAAATTAAGTTATTTAATTATATGAGTTCTTGATTTAATCCCAACTTTCTCTCCCCCTTTGGCATCAACAAAAATCCAAAGTGCGTATAGAGACATAAAATCATACATTACTTCATAATCATCCAAACAAGGAAGACAATAATGCATACATAAACTAAGCAAGGATGATAATAATTCATTCATAAACTATAATATAATGTCAGATAATTTAGAGAATCATCCAAGATAACCAAATTAAAACAACTAAATTATAAAGTAACATGCTAATAAGTGTTTCAAAACATAGCCAAATACACAACTAGAAATCAAAATACTAATAATAATAGTAATGTCTAAACTGATGGTGGTGGTGGAGGTAAATCAAAGCAGTCGTGAATAATGGTGACATCTTCTTCAACCTTTGCAATCCTTGAGTTCATCTCCTCGAATCGTGTATCCTCTTGACGTTCCAAGGAGTCAAACCTCTCACAACCATAGGTTTGAAGTCCATCAAACCTGTCCAAAATACTCCGAAGGAGAGAAGAGTCCCCTTCAACCAGTAAGTGTCCTTCATCATCATTTGGTTGAGCACCCTTTTTTACCCAAGAGCCATCACACTCTTTGCGGTAACCAAAGGAGGCAACCACAGCAGCCACGATCAAGAAAGATCTCTTGATTGGAACATATGGCTCAGAATCAAGAGGGATGTTAAAATGTTGAAGGAACAAGGTAACTAAGTGAGGATAGGTTTGAAAGGTCCACATGACTATTAGATCTTCTTCAAAAGCAAGGTTTGAAGATCTGGAGAGTAAGATATGGACAATTAGATAATGGAGGATGCGGCTTTCAAGAGCCAATTGTAGAAGCAAGGCTTCATGGTGAATGTGATTCAAAGGTGTTTTGATGATAACAATGATGACAACAAAAGATGATGACAAATGTGATGAACAAAAAGCTCAAAGATCAAAGAACAACTCAAGTGAGAAGAATTCAAGATTCAAGAAGTAAGCCTAGAATCAAGATTCAAGATCTCAAGATTCAAGATCAAGATTCAAGACTCTAGATTCAAGAATAAAGAAAAGACTCAATCAAGATAAGTATTAAAAAGTTTTTTTCAAAACTTTGAATAGCACATGAGTTTTTGACAATACCTTTACCAAAGAGTTTTTACTCTCTGGTAATCGATTACCATATTGTTGTAATCGATTACCAGTAGCAAAATGAGTTTGAAAAAGTTTTTAAACTGAATTTACAACGTTCCAAATATTTTCAAAAGGCTGTAATCGATTACAATGTTTTAGTAATCGATTACCAGTGCCCTTGAACGTTGAAATTCAAATTTAAATGTGAAGAGTCACATCCTTTCACTCAAAAGCTTTGTGTAATCGATTACACTTATTTGGTAATCGATTACCAGTGATTGTTTCTGATAAATCAAAAGATGTAACTCTTCAAAAAGGTTTTGACTTTTTCAAATTGGTTTTAAAGTTTTTCTAAAAGTCATAACTCTTCTAAATGGTCTTCTTGACCAGACATGAAGAGTCTATAAAAGCAAGGCTTTGTTTTTCATTTCAACAATCTTGAACACTTATTTCATACAATCCTTTACAAGCCTTGAATCTCTTTGAACTTCTTCTTCTTCTTTGTACCAAAAGCTTTCTGAAGTATTCTGGTTTTCCAAACCTTGAAAACTTGTGCTATTCATCTTTTCATTCTCTTCTCCCTTTGCCAAAAAGAATTCGCCAAGGACTAACCGCCTGAATTCTTTTTGTGTCTCTCTTCTCCCTTTTCCAAAAGAACAAAGGACTAACCGCCTGAATTCTTTTGTGTCTCCCTTCTCCCTTGTCAAAGAATTCAAAACGACACAGTTTGAGAATTCTTTTGATTCTTCCCTTTCCCTAATACAAAAGTGTTCAAAGGACTAACCGCCTGAGAATTCTTTTGTATCCCCATTCACAAAGTATCAAAGGTTTAACAGCCTGAGATCTTTGTCTCAACACATTGGAGGGTACATCCTTTGTGGTACAAGTAGAGGGTACATCTACTTGGGTTTGACTGAGAACAAGAGAAGGTACATCTCTTGTGGATCAGTTCTAGTGGAGGGTACATCCACTAGGGTTTCAAAGAGAACAAGGGAGGGCACATCCCTTGTGCATCTTTGCTTGTAAAAGGATTTTTACAAGGTTGAAAGAAATCTCAAGGACCGCAGGTCGCTTGGGGACTGGATGTAGGCACGGGTTGTTGCCGAACCTGTATAAAACTCTTGTGTATTTGTTTCCTTCTTCCCTACTCTTTTACTTTCCGCTGTGCATTTAATTTCCGCTTTTACTTTCTGTTAAGTTTCTCTTCCACTCCTAATTCTCTTAACAATTTAGTAAAAGCCTTAAAAGAGTAATTTTTTTTAATTGGTTAAGGTTTAGGAATAATTAATTCAACCCCCCTTCTTAATTATTTTGAGGCCACTCGATCCAACAAGTGGTATCAGAGCAGGTTTCTTGTAGAATGACCTCCTCAAATCCCTTGTTTCCTAAAGGAAATTCCATTCACAGACAACCCATTTTTAATGGAGAGGGTTACCATTATTAGAAAACCCGCATGTAGATATTCATTGAAGCCATAGATCTAAATATATGGGAAGCAATAGAATTAGGACCACATATACCCACTATAAGAGATGTAAGCACAATCACTACAACCCAAAAACCGAGAGATCAATGGACAGAAGAAGATAGGAGAAAAATCCAGTATGATCTCAAAGCCAAAAATATCATCACTTCAGCCCTAGGGATAGATGAGTACTTTAGAGTGTCAAATTATACTAATGCCAAGGATATGTGGGATACTCTCCAGTTAGCCCATGAAGGAACCACAAATGTAAAAAGGTCTAGAATAAATACCCTTACCAATGAATATGAATTATTTAGGATGAACCCAAATGAAAATATCCATAGTTTGCAAAAGAGATTTACACATATAGTAAACATCTTGCATCTTTAGGAAAAATCTTTCCCAATGAAGATTTAACTAATAAAGTCTTAAGATGTTTAAGTAGGGAATGGCAGCCCAAGGTAACTGCCATTTCTGAAAGCAAAGATCTATCTTCCATGTCTCTTGCCACTTTATTTGGTAAATTGCAGGAACACGAGATGGAACTTCAACGCCTCAATCAGAATGAAGAAAATGAGAAAAAGAAGAGAAGCATAGCCCTTAAAGCCTCATCTTCAATACAAGAAGAAAACGAAGAAGAAGATTCAGATGATGAAGAAGATTTTTCTTTCTTTGTTAAGAAATTTCAGAAATTCATCAAGAAAAGAAGAATTGACAGGCGTTAGAATTTTAATAATGGAAGAAAATCACAAGATGATTCTCAAGTCCTTAGGTGTTACAAATGCAATCAAATTCATCACATCAAGGCCAACTGTCCGTCAAATGAAGAATGGTCGGAGAAAAGTGAAAAGAAAAGATTTGACGAAAGAAGAACTAAGAAAGCATACATTGCATGGGATGACAATGATTCATCCGATGGTTCAGAAAAGGAGATTAATCTTCTAACCAAAGATTATGAAAGTGACGAGAACATCTCTCAAGGATAAAAAACAAGGAGAAAAAGAATGATCCTCATCTTTGAAGATCTAGACAATTCAATCCTGAAAAAGGTAATATCAAAACCATTATCTTATTAAAATTTCTCTTAAAGTTGAAATTTTTATTCAAACAATTTGATTATGATGACTAACAATTCTTTATTTGTTTGTCTTTTGATTGTTTGAAATCATGATTATATTTGCTTGATTGATTTCATCCTATTTGCATGAAATATTCATTCATTTATTTAAGTTCTTCATACTTGTGTTGTGATTGTTCTTGATAAAATTGATTATCTTCATGTTTTAAATATTTTTGCATGACATGATATGTAAATTACATGATTGAAAATTATTCATAAAGTATTTTCAAATATAGTATTTTCAAAACTTCTTCTCTCCTAGAAAGCCTTCTGTTTTTGTTTTCTGGCTAAAATAACCACTGGTAATCGATTACCATAATAGTGTAATCGATTACAAGCAGTTATTTCTGACAAAGTTGCTCTCTGTTAATCGATTATCATATTTGTGTAATCGATTATGATGCGTCCCTGCACCTATATATTCAAATTTCAAATTCTGAAACCTGCAACCTTTCACTCTCTCGTAAACCCTCGCCCCTAATTTTTCTTCCAGCCATATCTCACTCAATTCTTGTCCAAATCATTCCCCGCAAAGCCCATACTTCATCTTTTTTCAATCTCTTTCATTTGAACCGATTGAAATCCCAAAAAAACTCTTCAAATGGCGGAACCATCGAAAAAGCGGAAAGGAACTTCGAGTCAGAGTCAGCGGCATTCCGGGTCACAAGAAGCCCCAATTCCTCCCTCCATTCCCTCTGGATCATTATTCTCATCAGAGGAACAGCGTATACAGTACACAAACCTCTTTTCCTCTCGTTCCATTGTAGACCCAAAATTCATAGATATGGAGTTCTTCTCAAATGAGAATTTTGAATGCTTCCAAGCATTTGAAAACTCCAATCTTATTCCATTCATGTCTCTGAAATTACCTGTCTATTCTAAATTAGTCAAAGCTTTCTATTCTAATTTAGAAATTCATGAAGGTGTTATAATGTCTGAAATCTATGGGATTAAGATGGTCATTGACCAATCCCTATTTTATGATTTAACAAAATTGCCTAGTGAAGGTGTACCTTTTGAGGGTGCACTGATTGATGAATGGAAATTCGATTTCTCTGTGCATGATGCCCGCCGGTTGGTTTGCACCAACCAAGCGGATATGACCGGAAGGCTTCTTGCCGGTTCATTGGCTTTTGAAATCCGCATCCTCCATTACCTTATAGTTCACATTTTGCTTCCTAGATCTTCAAACCTTGCCCAGGTTTCTGAAGAAGATCTCATTGTCATGTGGGCCTTTCATAAAGGTTTACAAATTGATTGGGCACATCTTGTTAGATATCGCATGCATAAGGCATTGCGATTGAATGTCCCATTGCCTTATCCTCATCTAGTTACTCTTTTCCTTCAACACTTCAACATCCCTCTTGATTCTGAACCCTATGTTCCAATCAAGAGATCATTCCTTATAGGCGCTTCAGTCATAGCATCCTTTGGATATGTTAAAGAGCATGATGGATCTTGGATAAAGAAGGGTGCTAGAAATGTTGGTGAAGAAGGACATGAGGGAGAAGATTCATCTCTTCTTTCTAAGATTTTGGAAAGGTTTGATGGTCTTCAAACCTTTGTTGGTGAGAGGTTTGATACTTTGGAACTGCAAGTGGACATGCGCTTCAATGAAATGGAGTCAAGAATGACTAAGGTTGAAAAAGATGTATCTTACATCTGGTCAAGCTTTGATCTTCCACCACCGCCGCCACCATCATCTTAGACTTATATTTTAATATTAGTACTTTGATTTTCAGCCTTGTATTTTGGCTATATTAGTATGGTATTTGAACAATTTACTATTTCCTTATTTGCATGGTATGTTTAGACCAATATTAAGTATGTTATTTAACTATGTGGAGTTTATAATTAATCTATGCATGGTTGTTTGCTTCATGGTTTCATGGTTCTTGCTTCTTGCATCATGATTTGGTTGATATTTTTTATGAACATTGTATGGATGTTTAAATTAAATTTATTTGATACGCACTTTGGCTTTTTGTTGATGCCAAAGAGGGAGAGAAATGGGATTAAATCAAGAATTCACATGAGTAATCAACTTATTTTTAAGATAAGCATAAATTCAAAAACAAAGGGGGAGAATTTATGAGAGTGATCGACTAGGAAAAAGTGCGTGTGTGTTTCTTGATTTCAGAAGTTGTCATCATCAAAAAGGGAGAGATTGTAGAAGCAAGGCTTCATGGTCAATGTGATTCAAAGGTGTTTTGATGATAACAATGATGAAAACAAAAGATGATGACAAAGGTGATGAACAAAAAGCTCAAAGATCAAAGAACAACTCAAGTGAGAAGAATTCAAGATTCAAGAAGAAAGCCTAGAAGAGTTTTTACTCTCTGGTAATCGATTACCATATTGTTGTAATTGATTACCAGTAGCAAAATGAGTTTGAAAAAGTTTTTAAACTGAATTTACAACGTTCCAAATATTTTCAAAAGGCTGTAATCAATTACAATGTTTTGGTAATCGATTACCAGTGCCCTTGAACGTTGAAATTCAAATTTAAATGTGAAGAGTCACATCCTTTCACTCGAAAGCTTTGTGTAATCGATTACACTTATTTGGTAATCGATTACCAGTGATTGTTTCTGATAAATCAAAAGATGTAACTCTTCAAAAAGGTTTTGACTTTTTCAAATTGGTTATAACTCTTCTAAATGGTCTTCTTGACCAGACATGAAGAGTTTATAAAAGCAAGGCTTTGTTTTTCATTTCAACAATCTTGAACACTTATTTCATACAATCCTTTACAAGCCTTGAATCTCTTTGAACTTCTTCTTCTTCTTTGTACCAAAAGCTTTCTGAAGTTTTCTGGTTTTCCAAACCTTGAAAACTTGTGCTATTCATCTTTTCATTCTCTTCTCCCTTTGCCAAAAAGAATTCACCAAGGACTAACCGCCTGAATTCTTTTGTGTCTCCCTTCTCCCTTGTCAAAGAATTCAAAACGACACAGTCTGAGAATTCTTTTGATTCTTCCCTTTCCCTATTACAAAAGTGTTCTAAGGACTAACCGCCTGAGAATTCTTTTGTATCCCCATTCACAAAGTATCAAAGGGTTAACAACCTGAGATGTTTGTCTCAACACATTGGAGGGTACATTCTTTGTGGTACAAGTAGAGGGTACATCTACTTGGGTTTGACTGAGAACAAGAGAGGGTACATCTCTTGTGGATCAGTTCTAGTGGAGGGTACATCCACTAGGGTTTCAAAGAGAACAAGGGAGGATACATCCCTTGTGGATCTTTGCTTGTAAAAGGATTTTTACAAGGTTGAAAGAAATCTCAAGGACCGCAGGTCGCTTGGGGATTGGATGTAGGCACGGGTTGTTGCCGAACCAGTATAAAACTCTTGTGTGTTTGTTTCCTTCTTCCCTACTCTTTTACTTTCCGCTGTGCATTTAGTTTCTGCTTTTACTTTCTGTTAAGTTTCTCTTCTACTCCTCATTCTCTTAACAATTTAGTAAAAGCCTTAAATGAGTAATTTTTTTTTAATTGGTAAAGGTTTAGGAATAATTAATTCAACCCCCCTTTCTTAATTATTCTGAGGCCACTCGATCCAACACCAATGAACCGGCAAGCAGCCTTCTGGTCATATTCGCTTGGTTGGTGCAAACCAACCGGCTGGCATCATGCACAGAAAAATCAAACTTCTAATCATCATCCAATGCACCTTCAAATGGTACACCGTTTCTAGACAATTGGATCAAATCATAGAAGAGGGATTGGTCAATAACCATCTTTATCCCATAGACCTCAGAAATCAAGGTACTTTCTTGAATTTCAAGGTTAGAATAAAAGGCTTTTACCAATTCAGAATACACAGGCTGTTTTAAAGACATAAAGGTAATGAGATTTGAGTTATGAAATGCTTGAATGCATTTGAAACTCTCATCAGAAAAGAAATCCATATCTATGAACTTAGGGCCAATGATAGAATGAGAGGAGAAGAGGTTTGTGTACCGTGTACGTTGTTCTTTCGATGAGAACAATGAGGAGGAGGAAATGGAGTATCCTAAGCCTCAGAGTGTCGTTGGCTTCTACTCAAAGAACCCTTGCACTTCTTCGATGGTCCTTCCATTTGAGAGACTTATTCGAAATTTCAATCAGTTGAAATGAAAAAGGATGGAAAAAGATGAATTTTGGGCTTTGTGGGACGTGATTTGGATAAGAAATGAGTAAGTTATGGCATAAAGAAAATTGGGAACGAGGGTTTTGCGAGAGAGATGAAGGTGCTGGTTTGTGAATTCTGAAATTTGAATTTATAAGCAGCAGGGACCCTTTGTAATCGATTACATCTTTTGGTAATCGATTACACTTAGCCTGACTCGCTGTAATCGATTACACATTGTGGTAATCGATTACCAGAGAGCATTTTAGCATAACTAGATGCTGAATGAATTCTTAGGGTGAAAGGATTTGAAAGGGGGTCAAAATAATTTATATCTAAAAACTCTTATATGAAAATAAATATATAACATAATAGATTTTTGAAAAACTTTATGAATGACTTTTAAGCAAGTAATTCACATATCATACTAAAAATCATGCAAGAATCATAAACATCATCAAATATTTGTTTAAAAATTAAACTTCATGCTTTGAGAAAAGAAAAATAACTCAATCAAACATATAAGTAAATATTCACAATAGCAATTAACCAAGACAAACAAAATAAGATTTTGTTAGTCATCATATAAACAAGTTAATTGAAAGGAAAGTTTCAACCAACTTAATTTAAAAGAGAATGGTTTTGATGTTACCTTTTTCATGATTTAAGTGCCTAGATCTTCAAAGATGGAAGTCAGACTTTTTCTTTTTGCTTAATCTTCTTGAGAGATGTTCTCATCGCTCTCATAGTCCTTGAATAGAAGTTTGATCTCCTTCTCCGAACCATCGGATGAGTCATTGTCATCCCATGCAATATATGCCTTCTTGGATCTTTTTTCTTCATGACTTTTCTTCTCATTCTTCTCAGGCCATTGCTCATTTGAGGGGCAATTTGCTTTGATGTGACCAAGTTGGTTGCACTAGTAGCATCTAAGAGTTGGAGAGTCTTCTTGGAATCTTTTTCCATGGTTGAAATTTTGACGCCTCTCGATTCTTTTCTTCTTGACAAATTTGTGAAACTTCTTCACAAAGAGTGAGAAGTCTTCTTCATCTTCTGATTCTTCATCTTCATTTTTGTATTGATGAGGTGGCTTTTAGTGCTATGCTTCATTTCCTCTTGTCAGTTTCTTCATTCTAATTTAGTCGTTGGAGTTCCATCTCATGTTCCTGTAATTTACCAAAAAGTGTGGCAAGAGACATAGAAGAAAGATCTTTAGTTTTAGAAATAGCAGTTACCTTGGGCTGTCATTCCCTACTTAAGCATCTCAAAACTTTATTAATTAAATCTTCATTAGGAAAGGTTTTTCCTAAGGAGGCAAGGTGATTGACTATGTGTGTGAATCTTTTCTGCATGCTTTGGATGTTCTCATTAGTGTTCATCCTAAATAATTCATATTCATGTGTAAGGGTGTTGACTCTAGATCTTTTCACATCAGTGGTGCCTTCATGTGTAAGTTGGAGAGTATCCCACATCTCCTTTGCATTTGAACAGTTTGACACTCTAAAATACTCATATATTCTTAGGGCAGAAGTGATAAAGTTTTTGGCTTTAAGATTATATTGGACTCTTCTTCTATCTTCTTCAGACCATTTATCTCTAGGTTTTTATGTTGTTGTGCTTGTGCTTGCATCTACAATGATGGGTACATAAGTTCCTATTTTTATTGCTTCCCAAATGTTTAAATCTATGGCTTCAATAAATATTTGCATTCGGGTTTTCCAATAGTGGTAATTCTCACCATTAAAGATAGATGGCCTAGGGATGGAGTTTCCTTGGGGAAATAGAGAATTTGAGGAGGCCATGAATCTTGAAGTTGTTAAACTTTTCTCAAGAAACCTGCTCTGATACCACTTGTTGGATCAAATGGCCTCAGAATAACTAAGAAGGGGGGGTTGAATTAATTATTAATGTGTCTTGACTAATTAAAAATTTATCCTTCTTAATGTTACTAGATTCAATTAGGCTTTACTACTAAGTTTAAATAACAGAAACAATAACTTAGACAAAAGTAAAGCGGAAATAAAAAGTACACAATGGAAAAATAAAGAGTGTAGGAAAGAAGAAGACAAATACAAGATTTATATTGGTTCAGCCACAACCCGTGCCTACGTCCAGTCCCCAAGAACCAACGGTTCTTGAGATTTCCAATAACCTTGTAAAATCCTTTACAAGCAAAGATCCACAAGGGATGTACCCTCCCTTGTTCTCTTTGAACAACCAAGTGGATGTACCCTCCACTTGAACTGATCCACAAGATATGTACCCTCTCTTGTTCTCAGTATAATAACCCAAGTAGATGTACCCTCTACTTGTACCACAAAGGATGTACCCTCCAATGTGTTAAGACAAAGAATTATTAGGCGGTTAGTCCCTTGAATCTTTGTAAGGGGAAACAAAAGATATCTCAGGCGGTTAGTCCTTTGAAATCTTTTGTTTAAAGGGAAGAGGAAGAATCAAAAGAATTCTCAGGCGGTTAGTCCTTTGAATCTTTTGGCAAGAGGGAGAATCAAAAGAATTCTCAGGCGGTTAGTCCTTTGAATCTTTTGGCAAGAGGGAGAAGGAAGAAAAGATAGCACACTTTTGTTTTCTGCAGAATTTCCGCTTGCAAAAAAACAAAGTTTTGAAAACAAAGTTTTGAAAGCTTTTTGGCAAAAGAAGAAGCAATGAGCAATGGTTAGAGAAAGATTGTGAAAAAGGATTGTTTGGAAGAATATCTTATATCTTTTGAACATGTGCCAAAGTCATGCTTTTATAGACTCTTCATGTCTGGTCAAAGAAACCATTGGAAGAGTTATGACTTTCGAGAAAATCATGTTAAGAGTTATAACTCTTAACTTTTTCTTTAAAACTGTTCATTGGTAATCGATTACCACAATGGTGTAATCGATTACACAATGTATTTTATGAAAAGTTGTGACTCTTCACAATTGGATTTGAATTCCAACGTTCAGATTCACTTATAATTGATTACTAATATAATGTGATTGATTACACTATTTGAAAATCATTTTGGAACGTTATAAATCATTTGCAAACATTTTGAAAACCAAACTGGTCACTGGTAATCGATTACTGATAACTGGTAATCGATTACTAGAGAGTAATCACTCTGGTAACTTAGAAAATTTGAGAAAATTCTTTTGTAAAACAAAACTATGCTATTTTGTTTTTGAAAAATTCCTTTAATACTTATCCTATATTAAGTTTTGACTTGTTGCTTCTTGATTTCTTCTCTTGAATCTTGGATTGGATTCTTGATGCTTGATCTTGAAGTCTTGAATCAATCACTTGGGCTTTTGGCATCATCAAAATTGCTTGGTTCATCATCATGAAGCTTGCTTCTACACCCTCTAGACCGCACGCACACCCACTTTGTAGAGTTCCAAGCATCACCACCATCTATCTGTTCCACATCGACCACCTCACCCCTCATCATCAATTTGTGCACACACCCACCCCCAATTTTATTTTTTTTGGATTTTGTTGTTGTTGAATCTATGTTGTTGTTGGTAATGAGTTTGGGATGATTAGGGATGTTCACGGGTTTAGGTCTACCCTTGACCCAACCCAACCAATGGTTTGTTTTTTTTTTAGTTGTTATTTTTACTTATTTCTTGATTTTTTTTATGTTTTCTCATGTTAATACTAATTTATTTTTATGTAAAATAAAAATATTATATTAGCATTTAAATCATTAATTCTATTAGTCAAATATTGTCATAATCTAATCTCTTTTGAGTGCATTTAGTCATTTTATATTTATAAAACTTTAGACAAAAATAAATTATTGTTACAAAAAATTTAAATTTTACAAAATATTTTTTTTAAAAAAAATATTAAGACCTGATTAACCTGACTCGACCAAAACCGTTTATGATCGGGTTGGGTGTATTAAAAAAGTCGTACAAATCTGACCCAATCCACAAATTTTTGGTCGGGTTGGGTAATGGGTTTAGCCAAACCCGACCCATGAACACCCCTAGGGTAGGTATGGTGAATATGTGTTGTTGTTGGTATTGGGGATGTTAAGCAAACAATGACAATATGTTTTCGTTGTTATACAGTGTACAAAAAAATTGTATTTCCATTGTGCACATAAGGGTGAAAAAAAAAAAAACAACAAAAATATGATTTCATTGTGGGGTGAAAAAAACAAAACAACGAAAATATGATTTCATTGTGCACAATGCAACAAAATCGTATTTTCATTGCTTTATTCTTTTACCCTCATGTGAAAAACAAATATGATTATGTTGTATACTGTGCAACATAATCATATTTCCATTGCTTTATTTTTTATATATTCCCATATATGCAATAGAAACACAATTTTACTATAGACTTGTTCAACGAATTATATTTCCACTAGAAGAGTATTTTTGAAAAAGAAAATTTAAGTCCATGTGGGTAGTACCAGTAGTCCTGATCATCAAATCCATGATAACCACCGTACCCATAGCCTCTTGTTTTCTGAATGTCGTGGTGTGGGTTTGTGGGTCACGTTTGGCTAAGGAACAACGGGCAATTGCTTCGTGCACCCAACAAAAATGCTTGTGCACCCGGAAAATTATGTGAAGTGGCAAAAATGCCCTCCAATTAAAATTTAAAAATGCTTCCCTCTCCCTCTCCCTCTTCACGTTCGTACACCCTGCGCCTTCTTCTCCTTCATTGTTTGTTTCTTCTTCTTCGCACTGCCGCCGCTGTTCATGCCTCCTATCATCGCCACCGTAGTCGTCCTCGTCTTCTCCTTCCTCACCGTAAGTCTTTCTTCCTCTATGTCGGATTTATTGTGCAACCATTGTTGGGGGGGATTGGTAATTTGTATAAGCCATACGAATTGCCAATCCATATGGCTTATACAGAACCATACGAGTTACCAATCCATATGGTTTATACGGATTGTTAATCCGTATAACTGTTTTTAATTTTAATTTCTTAATTAATAAATTAATAATAGAATAACTTATTTATTTAAAATTAATTTAATGATTTAGTTGTTATAATATTTATATTAAATAAATATTTTTGCATATTTTTAATATGTATTTATTTAATTTATTATATTTGTTTTTTAAGTTGGTTTTTAATAATTAATTAATTCAATAAATAATTAATTTTTTTTTTAAGAAATTTAATTATATTTGAAATTTGAAATAGTTATTTGTAAACTATTTAAATATCATTGATTCCAAGTTTTTATAAGTATGTATTGTACAAATTAGTTTAACAAGAAAATCTATGTGTAAATGACAAAAAAAAATTATTGATATAGTGATATAAATATTTTGACACTAATAGTAATAAATATTTATATAAATAGTATTTGGAAGTGTAAAAAAAATACTCATTTATTGGAAATTAAAATTTTGTGGTAAGATTTTTATCATATATTTGATTTTACTAGAATTAGTGATGTGCAATCTATAAATATTTTTAAAAAAATTGTATATTGATTTATGAATATATAAAAGTATTAAAAAAGTTAAATAAAAAATTAGTAAATATATAATTATGAAAGTGAACTATTATTTGAACGATGACATTAATTGTTATGAGTGTTTTAATGTGTAGATTATGGTTAGAACCAGAGGTTTGGGTTGGGTTTTGGGCTAGGTTATATGTGTTGGATCAAGTGGCCTCGGAATAATTAAGAAGGTGGGGTTGAATTAATTATGAACGTGTCTTGACTAAATTTAAAAATCTATCCTTCTTAATATTACTAGATTCAATAAGGCTTTTACTACTAAGTTAAGAAAGTAAAGAACAGAAATAGAAACTTAATCAAAAGTAAAAGCGATAATTAAAAGTACACAGCGGGAATTAAGGAGTGTAGGGAAGAAGAAGACAAACACAAGATTTATACTGGTTCGGCCACAAACTGTGCCTACATCCAGTCCCCAAGCAACTTGTGGTTCTTGAGATTTCTTTCAACCTTGTAAAATCCTTTACAAGCCAAAGATCCACAAGGGATGTACCCTCCCTTGTTCTCTTTGAAAAACCAAGTGGATGTACCCTCCACTTGAACTGATCCACAAGAGATGTACCCTCTCTTGTTCTCAGTATAACAATCCCCAAGTAGATGTATCCTCTACTTGTACCACAAAGGATGTACCCTCCAATGTGTTAGGACAAAGAATTCTCAGGCGGTTAGTCCTTTGAATCTTTGTAAGGGGAAACAAAAGATATCTCAGGTGGTTAGTCCTTTGAAATCTTTTGCTTAAGGGAAAGGGAAGAATCAAAAGAATTCTCAGGCGGTTAGTCCTTTGAATCTTTTGTAAGGGAGAAGAGAGACACAAAAGAATTCAGGCGGTTAGTCCTTCATTCTTTTGGCAAAGGGAGAAGTGAATGAAAAAGATGAATAGCACAAGTTTTTGAACAAAGAACTTTTCTTGGAAGATAAAGTGTTAATCAAAAACTTTTAGAAAGATGAAGAGAAATGAATCAGAAAAATTCTGTAGAAAGATATTGAAAGATTGATTGAAAGATGTTTGAGAGATGATGTTGAAAAAGATTGAAAGATAGATGATTCAAAGATGATTGATTATATTTGAAACTCATGCCATGGTCACATATTTATAATCTCTTGATGACTCAAGTCAAAGCTTGTGACTCTTGGCAAATTCTTTAAAACTAGTCACTTAAAAAGTTGTGACTTTTGAAAAAAATTTCAGAAACAAGCCACTTGAAGAATTGTGACTTTTCGAAATGTATTTTTCAAAATCAGTCACTGGTAATCGATTACCATTAAGGTGTAATCGATTACACATCAACAGATGTGACTCTTCATTTTGAATTTTGAAAATTAAAACATTTAGAAGCTCTGGTAATCGATTACAAGTGTTGTGTAATCGATTACACAAGTTTAAAATGATTTAAAACTGTTAAACACAAGTTGTAACTCTTGAAATTTGAAATCTTAACGTTTTAAAACACTGGTAATCGATTATTACCTTTTGGTAATCGATTACCAGAGAGTAAAACTCTTTGGTAATGATTTTGTGAAAACTTCTTGTGCTACTCAATATTTTGGAAAACTTTTTTAGTACTTATCTTGATTGAGTCTTCTCTTGATTCTTGAATCTTGAATCTTGAATCTTGATCTTGATTATCCTTGAATCTTGATTCTTGAAACTTGATTCTTGAATCTTGATTCTTGAGAACTTAATTCTTGAATCTTTGGAATTTGCTTAACTCTTGATTCTTTGGCATCATCAAAATAACTTTGGAAGGCATTGTTTCCACAATATGAAAAGCTTGAGGGATAGAAGTTATTCGTGATGCAGATGAAGCCCCCCAGCGGCGAAGGTTCATAACATCAGCACGTAGGTAACGGGAAGCTACACTTGTTGCTAAGGATGTGGAGCATGTGGATCATGCAACTGACAAGGTCCATGAACAGCCTGAAGAGGAAGCTACTGATGTTGAGGGTTTTCTAGGCGGGCCCCACGAGGCATCAATTTTGATGGACTATGTTCATCATATGGCAATGGTAGTTTGGAATTGAGAGGTATTTATATTTTGAAATAAATAATATTTTTATAACTATTTGTTATTATTGTTCAAATGATTTAAATTTTTATTTTCAGGAACATCCTGAGTTGAAGTTGTCCTCCTATGGAAGGAAGATAGAGAAATTTGGCAAGCCTACTCCAGAGATTGAAAGCTTAGTGGTTGCCACAAGATTAAGTCCTCTGATCGCATGTTCCTTGGGCACTGGTGATCGGGAATTATATCTGCTTTTACAGAGAGGTGGCATAAGGAAACTAGTAGTTTCCATCTTTCGGTAGGAGAAGTGACTATCACCATGCATGATGTGGCATCATTGCTACATCTACCTATTACAGGAGCCTTCCATAGCATTGAGGCTCTTCATGTGGACAAAGTTGTCTTCCTATTAGTTGAATTGCTTGAAGTTAGTTCAAAAGAAGTAAGAGATGAGACAGTACAATATCATGGGGCATATGTCCAGCTATTGTGGCTGCGAGACATTTATCGTAGCAAATGTGACACAACACAGTGGACTGTAGTGGCTTGAGCATATCTCTTGCATCTGGTAGGTTGCACACTCTTTGCTAACAAGAGTGCCACATACATGCATATGGTATTCTTGGATGCATTTCATGACCTCATCCAGACTGGAAGCTATGCATGGGGAGCTATTGCACTGGTCCATATGTATGACAATTTGAATGATGCGTCAAAGAGTAGTGCTAGGCAACTTGCAAGATATATCACACTTTTATTTATTCTAAATTTTATTTTCAATTATGTAATTTATATTGAGTATTCTTTTGAATTTTTTTGTTTTTGAAATATGTGCAGTGTTGGATCTACGAGAATTTTCCTTCTGTTGCTTCTTTTATTGTTGCTAAAGATTATCAAGAGAGGAAACCACGTGCTTGCCGCTGGAAGTCTGGGAAGGCATTACCAATGTCAACGTATCATAAGCGTTTGGATAGATTTATTTCTGATGTTGTGTGCTAGATTCCTTATGGTGACCATCATTCATTCAAGGAATTTGAGATGATCTCTTTATTTTTCAGACATATCATATGGGGTCCATCTATTGTCATACATCGACCAAAGAGGGTTGTGCGATAGTTTGGGTATATGCAGACAATTCCTCCATACCCTACTGCTCCATCTATATGTATAGAAGATATTGATGATAGATGGATTCAGTTTTTTGAATACCTTGCACTAGTGGGTCAAATATGTGTTGTGCCTGGACAGTGTGCAATAGACTACATGGAGTGGTTCCACAAAAGAAAAGCAATTACTGATGATAGAAGAAGGAGATACACAAAAAAATAAAGAGGACCCCTAAGGGTCCATAAACCATGTTCAAATCCCTAAAGACAAAGACTAACCAGATGAAAAATGAAGAACGAACGAAGAACGATGTAGAAATCGATTGCAGTCATGGTTCGACGGTGATTTAGCTTCTTTTTCTCTTATTCCTTCTTCTTTTCTCTTCTTTTTCCCCAATCCTTCACCTCTGGACCTCAGAACCTCCCTCTCAACCCCTCTTCACGCCTATTTATAGCAAAACAAGGCATTTGGGACAAAGGCAGCTCGCCTAGGTGAGCTGTTGCTTCACTCTAAAGTAATCTTGCTCGCCCAGGCGAGCTGGTTACTTCACCATGAAGTTATTTGGTGGCCCAGGCGAGCCAAAGGCTAGCCTGGGCGAGCCAGGGTTCAGAAAAAGCCTTAATGACCCTTTTGCCCTCCCTTTTGGGTATTTTTGCATCCTTGATCAAAACATCGAAATACCTTTCGTATTGCATAACACCTGGTGTCAAGCAGCTTAATTCGGCTAGCAATAATCAAACTGTTAGCAAATGATAGTCCCTAGATGAAATTAGGGTATAACAGTTGCCCTTCTTTACTTATCTTTTATTGGAAATAAAAGGGAAGTAAAGATAAGGACACTAATTTCGTTCGAGTGATCTTGCTATTCGACCGAGCAACCAAGGAAGTGAAACCGAGAAAACATAAGGACATTGAAGTTCTTCTTTTTCTTTCTCTTTTTTTTCTTTTTTTCTTCTTTTTTTTCAAAGCATGGAAACAGAGGACGTCGAGTCCTATGAAGCAAAAACAAGGATATTGAGTCCTATAAAAGACAAGAAAACATTGAAGTCTTTGAAATGTAAATGAAGACATTGTCGTCTTTTAAGCATAAATGACTGAAGACATTGAAGTCTTTTGAAAACTAAATGAAGACATTGTCGTCTTGACAAAAGACATTGAAGTCTTTAGAATGTAAAGAAGACTGTGATAGTCTTGACGAAAGACATTGAAGTCTTTGAAATGTAAAGGAGTAGATGACCTTGATTGTCTCTGCAAGACAAAAGACTATGATAGTCTTTGAAAAGTAAAGGTAGATGACATTGATAGTCTCCACAAGACAAAAGACTCTGATAGTCTTTGAAAAGTAAAGGAGCGGATGACCTTAATTGTCTCTGTAAGACAAAAGACTATGATAGTCTTTAAAAAGTAAAGGCGGATGACATTGATAGTCTCCACAAGACAAAAGACTCTGATAGTTTTTGAAAAGTAAAGGAGCAGATGACCTTGATTGTCTCTACAAGACAAAAGACTATGATAGTCTTTGAAAAGTAAAGGCAGATGACATTGATAGTCTTCGCAAGACAAAAGACTCTGATAGTCTTTGAAAAGTAAAGGAGCGGATGACCTTGATTGTCTTTGCAAGAAAAAAGACTGTGATAGTCTTTGAAAAGTAAATGACAGAGGACTTTGAGTCATATGAAAGCATAAAGACAGAGGACTTTGAGTCCTATGAAAGACAAAAGCGAGGACTTTGAGTCCTGTGAAAGATAAAAGCGAGGACTTTGAGTCCTATGAAAGATAAAGGCGAGGACTTTAAGTCCTGCGAAATAAGCCAATAGGTACTAGTACCTGAAATTCTGATACTGGGGACAGATGTCGTACAGGATGTCACGACATCGCGCTTCAGAACATGCAGATTATCTCTGAGTGTATGAACAGATTAAACAAGTAAATAACACAAGAGAATTGTTAACCCAGTTCGGTGCAACCTCACCTACATCTGGGGGCTACCAAGCCAGGGAGGAAATCCACTAAAATAGTGTTAGTTCAAGGTCTAACAGCCACTGTTTACAACCTTCTCACCTAACCACTACCCGTGCAATCTCTACCTAAGAGCCACTCTTAGATATGAGAACCCCGCTCACTCCCTCACACTCACACTCCTGTGTTTACAAATAAATCAAAGACACACCAGAGATTGCTCTCTGAACAAAAGAGATCAACTCTACACACTAGAGATCAACTCTACACACAAGAGATCAACTCTACACACAAGAGATCAACTCTACACACTCAGGTCCAACACTTGATGTTAGGGTACCATCAAGGTGGCTCACAAAACACTCAAGTCCCAAAACTCACAAAATAACTCTTCAATCCCGGACTTGGTACAAAACTCGTGCAGCCTCCATGGTTATATAGCAGTGTGCTTATCTGGGCTGCAACATCTTGTGCTGGATGAGATCTATCATTCTTCCTGAAAATCTGCACTTAAAGATCTAAAAGATACAGTTTGATCTTTTAGCTTTTATCTTTAATCTTTAATCCCTGAACGAACTCTTCTAGTTTGTAATTCGAACTTTAATTATCTTTTAATTCGTTCCCAAAGATAGATCATCTAATCTCTTGCTAACTGCACAATAATCTGTTAAAGATATAACAGATTTATATGTCCAGTATTTTCGGGCAAGATGTCCTGGACATCGTATCCGACATCGCGGATCCTGCAACTTCAATGCTTTCAGCAACTCCAGTATTTTCGGGCAGGATGTCCTAGACATTGTATCCGACATCGTGGATCCTGCAACTTCAATGCTTTCAGCAACTCCAGTATTTTCGGGCAGGATGTCCTGGACATTGTATCCGACATCGTGAATCCTGCAGCTTCAATTCTTCATTTGACACTTTATCTTGCCTTGTGCATTGTGCAGCCCGATCTTATTCTTTGACATAACGTTGGACATCATGTGCAGCAACTCCAGCTTTCCTTCAGTGTCTAAGTGCTTATGTTTTAACAAAATCTTAGCCAATCTTTTAAAACTCAGTAGAGCTAAGCACTAACAGTACCAAAGGGCTTAACCTTATGAGAAAGCAAGAGGTTGATTCTTTGATAGGGCCTCTCATTCTAAACTCAAAAGATAGGACATTAGATTTGGGAATTTGGTATATAAAGAGAAAACTTATAGCCTAATATGAACATGATGTTTGGGATGCAGATGCATGCAATCTTCGTCTTGAAATGCTAGTAATGCAAAAAGGTTTTGAATCATGAAAAATGTGTAATGCCCATGACATTCTTTCCTATTTTTGTGATTTTGAATTTGATTTGATTTTGATTTTTTTTTGTGGAAAACACAGATTGACTTTTTTTTAAAGATGTGATAACTCATGCAACCTCATCCTATTGTTTTTTTTTTTTGCAAATCTCTTTGGGGACTCCGTCAGAGTGCAAGTTCTGTTTGATTTAGTCACTTGACAATTTTGGAGTGAAGGCAGTGGAGCCGCTTGACATTTAATCAATCAACTGAAATATTGATCCTAGGGTTTGTCCCTTTTCCTTTTTTTTTGTTTGAAACCTTCTATTATTCTGCACAGCAAGGAAACATAAGGCTTTGGGATCGATCATGCGCCCCATTGAAGGATGGCAATGGATTGTCACACTTTGGCATATGACCAAGTGAAACATCCTAATTTAAAGTCATAGGGTGATGCCAAGGACTAGTCGATCCCGCTGAAACATGATGATAGGGGTTGATTTC
The DNA here is from genome assembly GCF_000004515.6 of Glycine max. Lineage (NCBI taxonomy): Eukaryota > Viridiplantae > Streptophyta > Magnoliopsida > Fabales > Fabaceae > Glycine > Glycine max. The sequence continues at coordinate 35,335,548 of NC_038244.2, forward strand.
GAAAGAATTTATACAACAAAGGCAACCCTTGGATTCAAAAGGAATCCCAAGGAGTCTGCCTGAGCGACTAATATCAGATGTGCCCTACTATCACAATTATCTTTGGGCATTTTCCATGAGCTCCTGGTCGAATGGGTTTTCTTCTCAAATGTGCAAGTGCGAAACCTCGAGGATTCTCTCTTTTTTTTTATTTTATTGACAATCACAAGCGTGTGCGGGTTTCATTTCAGAATCCCAACTTAAAAGCAAAATTAGTCATTCCTTGATCCACATGGGCTTTATTGAGCTTGTAATGTGGTCAGGGGTAAGAGGGCTATGAAAGAAAGGATTAGACAGGCTCAAAGAGTGTTTGAGGGTTATATTGAGTAAGAACCTTGAGAGTGTTGCTCGTACTTTTTTTTCCTTTCAACTCTTGGGTTGGGCTCTACTCCTTTTGTCTTAATCTTTCGTTGCACTTTTGTGCCTTTCTTGTAAAATCCGGAGATCTTTGTCTTTTTTTTCTTTACTCGCCTTTGGCGAATTTTCTTGTCTTTATCTTTTCATTATTGCCCAACTTCATGCATGTGTTGTTTGCATTGCTCTTCCCACTGGTTTAGCGGTGGTTCCTACTCAGGGTTTCTATTTTTCTTTTGCTATTTTTTTGTTGTTTTTAGAAAACAAATATGCCTTAGCTTGGAGGGGGTAGCAAGGGATAAATTAGTGTTTGGGATGTTGAAACATGGCCATGCGTCATTTCAAATCTTGACTTAGATCCTTTTGTAGTTTGGATTTTGGGACAAAACCTTAATAACACGCTCGTGATTGTTGTTTTCCTCTTTTTTTTATTTTTTATCAACCCTAATTTTTGCTTAGGCCCCCCTTTCGGGTTTTCAACCTACCAGGTGAAAAATTTTGATTTGCCCCTAGGTTCGCTTGAGGTTCACACACGGTGTCTCTCATTGCCCTAGTGTAGGGCTATAAGGTATCTGTTGTTGTCTTTTGTCATGACCTTGTAGCAAGGAAAAATGCAAGAAACTATGCAGGTTCTCGAAAATTAATTTTCATGGACGAGAAATATTTAAAGGATTTTTCAATTGACAGATTAAGTCGAACGACTCTTTTTCTTGACAACTCATTTTTCTCTCAAAAAGAAAACTTTTAAGAATGATAAAATGAGGTCACATGAACGTCTGTACTTTTTGATTTGGAACACAGTCAATCAAACATTTTTTTTAAACTTTTTACTTTACTCGTTGTTTACGGCACCCTCACCAAACGTGTAGAACAAGCAATTTCTGATTGAATAGACTTGAAATTCAAACTCAGGAGCACAGGTCGCTTGAGCAAACAAACCATCGGCTTACATTCACATTCCAGTGAAAGTTAAATAAGAAAAGATGTAATTGAGAGAATGAGAGACATCAAATTTATCCATATTATTAGCATTGCGACTGCTGTTTACAGTAATGGCATAAACTTGAAAATCCTAATGAGTCATTGGAGACATCTAACAACAACCTTCACATTGCCCCAAGCATAATACATGGTATTGCTTGACAACATCAGAATTCATGAGCAATTTTCCTCCTCGAATCTCAGCCAACTTGCATCAATTAGACTTTGCACCTTATGTTTCAGGGTCTTACAATGCTCAATGGAATGCGTCGGAACTCCTCCATGATAAGCACATGTTGCATTCGTGTTGTATCCTCGGAAAAATGGAGGTTGGGGAATTTTTGCTGGGATTGTGGCCACCATTGCATTATTGAGTAGATATGGGAGTAAGTTAGTCGACGACACCAAAATTGGGGTGAATTCTACAGGCTTCCTTTCTGGAAAATTTCTTCCCCGGTTGGTGTCTTGGTTTGTGTTAAGGGTGGTGTTTGGTATTGAATGTGCGGCAGGCGAGCTTTCCGGCTGATTTAGGGGTGGCCTTTGTGGATGATTGAGTGTTCTTGGTTGATAGGGTGGTGGGTAATGAGAAGGGCTGATATTGGCGGAGTATTGATATTGTTGAGCTGGTGGGAAGTTTGGCCATGTAGGAATAGCAGTCACAACATGGGTTCCTCCCTCCTTCTCATTCTCTTCATTTGCCCCAGGCTTCCTATTTATCAAAGCAGGATGATCAAATTTTCCTCTTTTCGAACCCACTTCGATCCTTTCACCGGAAAAAACTAAATTAGCAAAGCTTGAAGGTGTTTAACCCACCATCTTCTCATAGTTGAACACCGGTAACATGTCCATTATCATTGTTATCATCTCCTTCTTCGTCATTGGAGGCGTTACTTGAGCTACCAGATCCCTCCACCTTTGGGCATATTCTTTGAAAGATTCATGCTCCATTTTACACATTTTCTATAGCTGCATTTTATCCGGAGCCATATCAGAATTTTACTGATACTGCCTAACGAAGGAAAACATTAGGTTCTTCCAAGAATGGACTCAGGAAGGTTCCAAGTTAGTATACCAGGGACGACTGCCCCAGTAAGACTTTCTTAGAAGAAATGCATCAATAATTTTTCATCTTTCGCATATGCTCCCATTTTCCTGCAGTACATCTTTAGGTGGTTCTTGGGGCAAGTAGTCCCCTTGTACTTATCGAATTCTGGCACCTTGAACTTCGGAGGAATGATCACGTCAGGTACTAGGCATAACTCTGCCATGTCAGCAAAGGCATAATTTCCGCCCCTTTCAATGGCCCTCAGTCTTTCCTCTATATGATCAAATTTTCCCTTTTCCACCATAGCAGGAGGGACTCTTTCCACCATAAAATGCAAGGGTTGTGGTTGTGGGCAAAATTGAGGGCCCCCCAAAGTGTCTAGCAGGGGTACACCACCAACTGCTTGCCCCTTAGTGGCATATCCGAGGTGATGTTCGAAGTCGGCTAGATTGTGGTCTCGGGGTGCTTCATGTGTCTCCCTTATGGGTTGAGAGACATGTGCATGATCAGATTAGGGTTGTTGGCTCTCAATGAGTATGGGAGTGGAGTTATTGACATTCTCATCGGGAGCGTGTGCAACATTGGGTGGTGTATAGTTGGGAGGCAAGCCATATGGTGGGAAATTATTCTTGCTCTGCACAACATGGGGACCGCCTATGCTTCCCAATGCTTTTCCTTCCTGACCTACCATATCCAAGATTGGAGGATTGACTTAATTGAGGCCCAATGGGTGAGTCGGGTCCACCTCAGTGGCGGCACTCGTAGTGGTAACTGCAGCCGCATTGCTTTCCATTATTATCTTCATGCTCAACATGGCCTCCATCATGGTGGCCATTTGGTCTTTCATGACCTCCATGTCGGCCTTTATTTGTTCTTGCACCTCCTCTATTTCACCCATTACTCTAGCTCTAGCACGTATTCGGTAAGGGCACCGTAAAGCGCATTATTTCCCTTTGATAACAATGATTACAGTTCTGATTTCAAGGAAAGAATGCGATGAGCAATGCAACCAATGTGAAAAACATGGATGTATGTGAATAATGCATTGTTGAAGTATTGCAAATTTTACACAGGATATTCAGTAGGACATAGGGTCGAATCAATTCAAACGACATTGTTTATTACATCTCATCAGAGTTAAAGTGAAACTAGAAATAACACGGACATCAATAGTCCTTAATTTTGTAAATCATGTGTTGGCAGTAGACAAAGAAGTGATGTAACTCGATCCATCTTCTGCCCCGACTTTGCAAGCTGGTTACTTCTATACTTGACCTTGACTTGATGAACTTTTCCTTAAAAAAAACATGTGCTTAGTTCAACCCCATAATCCAAGAAAAAGAAATTTTGATAGGCAATACTTCAACAACCTATCATAGAGATGAATGACTAGGGCATACTTATGATATGCATGGCAAATGTAATTATGAGATTGAGATGCCCGAAGAACCATAATTTCCTAGTTAAGAATGCATTAGGTACCATTTTCTCATGATTTTAAATCATTTTTTAAGAGAAATGAGTGTATAATCTCAACATGGTTGGTTTATAGCCATCATCACGGTACCCAACACACACATAACTAAGAATGTGGTGTAAACTTCCATTCTTCATTGTGACTTTCTTTTTGTTCTCTTTTTTGTTTTTTGTTTTTTTTTGTTTTATTTTGTTTTTTGTTTGCTTTTTTTGTGGAGGAAAATGCAAGGATCATGCATGAGTGAACATGACGTGCGAACGATGGAAGTAGAATATATACAGCTGGCAGAACAAAAGCACACTAAATGAAGGTGTATGATAATGCAGTGATTTATGCAAATGCAATGCATGAATATGATGCAGGAATGATATGCCCATTACGATGCCATGAAGAGATGCATGACACAATCAAGGAATATGCCAGAGTAAGTTTGCTATGTGCCCCTAATTCGGGAATCTAATGGAAAGGATCCAAAAGTCCCCTTCTAGTGACAACTCCAAAGGGTGGTTTCAAGTAACTTTATGGCTTCTAGAGATATCATCCTCTTAGGTAATACATCGTGGCGATAGGGACTATTAGCGATAATGCATCACTAAAAGAGGAAAACTCTAGATGAGGCTTCACTGTCATCAAGCGAGTCGGAGACCCAACATGACCACAGATCGACCTCCACTCCTTATGGCTCGCATAAACCCGGATATAAGGCCTAATATCTCAATGTATGTGCGAGGTGTAGGTGTCATGTGTGTGTAGAAAAAATATTTCTAACTATGAATGTAATCGATAGACAAACACACACCAAACGCAACAACACAACAAAGGTTATATACAAATATGGACAACATAAAAGATAAAAGGGAAAAGGGAAAATAAATAAAGAAGAAGTCATGATAAAAACATTGCTCGCTGACTAAATGGCCTAACTCTCTAACGGTCCCTAGTGGAGTCGCCAACTATTGCAACCTATCCTTCGGCGGGGGTGCGAAAAAGGCCAAAATAATGGGCCGAAGCGTTTGTCTCCAAGGGAGAAAACGAGCAGAGTTGCCACCAACGTTTATTTGAGGAAAATGTTAGAAAAACCAAAAAGACAAAAGGTCTGTAGATTTTGAAAATGAGGGTTAGGGAGTTGTTTACGCACGGGGAAGGTATTAGCACCCCACGCGCTCGTCACAAGGGACGGCAGCCTCTAATCGAGTGTGCAAAACATGACTTTAAAATTATTTATTTTCCGTTTTTATATTTATTATATTTTCTCTTTTTATTTTTTTTACTTTTTGGGGTCGACAAGGGTATTGCCCTCGCTCCTACGTATCCTCAGGTGCGATGAGGAACTCAGACCTACGTAGTTCTTTAAGTCTGAAAGTTTGTGTGTTAAATTATTTTTATATTTTTTAAAGGGTGATTTTAATTACGAACAAAACTCATTTAAGGCGCTGGACCTTGAAACAATGTTTTAAACTTTAAAAAGCGGAGAGGATAGGTAAGGCGTTGGACCTTGAAATGATCTTTTGATTTTTGAAAAGATGAGAGAATCATTAAGGCGTTTGACCTCAAAATGATCTCAAGATTATTTTATCAAATGAAGAAGTTTATGAGTTGGTTTTATTTTGGTTTTTTGCTTATTAACCTTCAATCCTTTTTTAAAGATAACTTGCAACAATAATGATCGGTTAAAACTTACTTTACAAACGAAAAGCAATTACCAATGATAGGAGAAGGAGATGCACAAAACAATAAAGAGGACCCCTAAGGGTCCATAAACCATGTTCAAATCCTTAAAGACAAATACTAACCGGATGAAGAACGAAGAACGATGTAGAAATCGATTGCAGTCACGGTTCGACAGTGATTTAGCTTCTTTTTCTCTTCTTCCTTCTTCTTTTCTCTTCTTTTTCCCAAATCCTTCACCTCTAGACCTCAGAACCTCCCTCTTAGCCCTTCTTCATGCCTATTTATAGCAAAACAAGGCATTTGGGACAAAGGCAGCTCGCCCAGGCAGGCTATTGCTTCACTCTGAAGTAACCTTGCTTGCCCAGGCAAGCTGAGCTCGCCCAAGTGAGTTGGTTACTTCACCATGAAGTTATTTGGTGGCCCAGGTGAGCGAGGATTCAGAAAAAGCCTTAAAATGACCTTTTTGCTCTCCCCTTTGGGAATTTTTGCATCCTTGGTCAAAACGTCGAAAAACCTTTCGTATTGCGCGGCACCTGGTGTCAAAAAGCTTAATTCGGCTAACAATAATCAAACCGTTAGCAAATGATAGTCCCCAGACGAAATTAAAGTATGACAATCACCAAATTACATTATTGTGTTAAACATTAAAGAACCCAAATTAGACAAACAAACGTAATTATTGATGTAACAATAAACACCAATTATTAAAGCAACCCTAAACCCTAATTAGTCACGTAACGTTAAACCCTAAGTAGTCAAGTAACACTAAATCCTAATTAGTCATGTAACACTAAAATCTATGTATCCAAGTATCCCTAAACCCTAATTGATAACGTAACAATAAACCCTAAGTCGTGAACTAACATTAAACCTATCGCAACCTACCCTTCGGCGGGACTCAAGGGTGCATCTTCCTAAAAAGAAAACACGCAAGAATCGCCACCAACGTTAGGAAAAACCAAAAATGGGTCTGCGAATTTTAAGAATAAGGGTTCGGGAGTTGTTTACGTGCAGAGAAGGTATTAGCACCCCACGCGCCCGTCACAAGGGACGACAGTCTTTAATCGAGTGTGCAAAATAATGACTTCAATATTTATTCATTTTCCCTTTTTTATGTTTTTTTACTTTTTGAAGTCGGCAAGAGTGTTTCCCTTGCTCCTACGTATCCTCAAGTGCGATGAGGAACTCAAACCTACGTAGTTCTTTTAAAAGTAAGAAAGTTGTGTGTCGAGTTGATTTTAAACTTTTGAAAGGTTCATTTTAACCAACAAGAATAGAAGAGACCGTTAAGGCATTGGACCTTGGACTGATTCAAGCGACTGGGTGAATAAAAAGCTCGGTTACATGTTGATTTTAACTTGGTTTCACTTATTAAACTTCAAACTCATTAAAAGAGGATTGGTGACATAAATGACCGGTCAAAACTCGCTTTACCAAAAGGAAAAAGATTACATATGGTAGAAGAATGAGATGAAGATGTATGAATCAACAAAGAGGACCCCTAAGGGTGCATAGATTGAATTCAAATACTTAAAATAAATACTAACCGGATGATGAATGAAGAACGACGAACGATGAACGATGTAGAAGTCGATTATGGTCACAATTCGGTAGCGCCTCATCCTCTTTCTTCTTCTTTTCTTCAAATTTCACTAAAAACTCTCAATGTTTGAAAGTTGAACCCCTTCCTTCAGCCCCCTCATGCCTATTTATAGGAAATAAGGGTTCTTGGTTGATCTGCAGCTCGCCCAGGCAAGTTGGAGCTTGCCCAGGCGAGCTGTTGCTTCAACCTGAAGTAACCTTGCTCGCCCAGGCGAGCTGGTTACTTCACCCCTAAGCTATTTGGGGCCCCAGGCAAGCCAGGGGCTAGCCTGGGAGAGCCAGGGGTCAACCCTTTTGACCTCCCTTTTGGGTATTTTCTGTGAATGTATGTATACATGATTTTGATGATGTCAAAAGAAGAATCAAACAAGGCTCATTTTGCTTCAAGATTAATACAAGATTGTTTCAACAAACAAAGCCTTGATTCAAGATTTCTTCAAGATCAAGCCTTGCCTCACAATGAAAGGTTTCAAGTCATTCAAGGCACATGTAATCGATTACCAATACATGTAATCGATTACCAATGGTTTGAAAGTGTGTAATCGATTACACATCATATGTAATCGATTACCAGAGACTCTGAACGTTGGGAATTCAAATTTTAAATGAAGGGTCACAACTGTTCAAGAAAAACAACTGTGTAATCGATTACACTAATTCTGTAATTGATTACCAGAGAGGATTTTCAAGGAATATCGCCAACAGTCACATTTTATCATTTGAATTTTGAATGGCCATCAAAGGCCTATATATATGTGTGACTTGGGACGAAATTGAAGAGAGAGTTTTGTTTGGCAAAAATGTCTTATCCTCTCAAAAGACAATGAGAGAGATTCCAAAAGAACTTCGTTGTCAAATTCTCTCTCAAAAGAAATCCTTGACCAAACACTTGCAAAATCTATAAGGATTCTTACATGATCTTCATTGTAATATTCTTCTCTTGAAGAGAGAATTCTTCTTCCATTCTTCTTATTCAATGAGATTGGTTAAGAGATTGTAAGTCTCTTGTTGTAAAGCATCTGAACACAAGGGATGGGTTGTCCCTGTGTGGTTCAGACTTTGTAAAGGAATTTACAAAGATAGTGGAAATCTCAAGTGGGTTGCTTGAGTACTGGACCTAGGCACAGGAAGTGGTTGAATCAGTATAAAATTGTGTTTGCATTCTCTCTTCCCTTATCTTATTTATTTTGTTGCAATCAATTGTGTCTTGTATGTTTAAAGAACATTGTTAAATTGATTGTTGTTGCTTCTTCTGCATTCTAAGTCTATCCCTCTTAAGATTATTGAGGCCACAAGGTCCAACATTTTCCGCATTCTTTACCGAAATGTCGAATAATCTTTTGTCTTGCGCAGCAACTGGTGTCGAACAGCTCAATTCGGCAAGGAAGAATCAAAACATTGGCGAATGAGAGTCCCCGGATGAAATTAGGGTATGAAAGTTGCCCCTCTTTACTTATCTTTTATTGGAAATAAAAGGGAAGTAAAGATAAGGACATTAATTTCGTTCGAGCGACCTTGCTATTCGACCGGTGACTAGCAAAGACCAAAGCAGTGAAACCTATCAAAAGAGAAAAACGCATGAGGCATCAAGAGTACCAAAAGACATTGAAGTCTTTGAAGTGTAAAGGAGACTTTGATAGTCTCAACAAAAGACATTGATAGTCTTTGAAATGCAAAGTAGACTTTGATAGTCTTGACAAAAGACATTGAAGTCTTTGAAATGTAAAGAAGACTATGATTGTCTTGGCAAAAGACTCTGATAGTCTTGAAATGTAAGGAGCAGATGAGCTTGATTGTCTTTGCAAGATAACAGACTCTGATAGTCTTGGAAAATTAAAGAAGACTTTGATAGTCTTGACAAAAGACATTGAAGCCTTCGAAATGTAAGGAGCGGATGACCTTGATTGTCTCTGCAAGACAACAGACTCTGATAGTCTTGGAAAAGTAAAGAAGACTTTGATAGTCTTGACAAAAGACATTAAAGTCTTTGAAATGTAAGGAGCAGATGACCTTGATTGTCTCTTATTTCGCGGCAAAAAAATTTTCGGAGTAATCTTTTTTCGATAATAATCCGCGATGCTAATCAGCAAGTGTACGGAGTCGCACAAGTAATATAAAACGGTAAGAACCGAGTATCGAATCACAAGGAACTTGTTTCATTCAGAAAATATATGTCCAATGAGCAAATATTTGTATAAAGCAAGTAAATATTAAAAGAGGTTTTTATATGAAAATCTACTTAACTACAAACTAAAATATCTATAAGTTGAGAAGTAAAACAGCCAAGTGAAAGCGTTGGGTTATTCTACTGAACTTACTTTGATGTTGCTAAATATTTTTCTCCATTTAACATTGTCTTAGTGTTCTTATGCTGAAAATAAATTACCCAAACCAAGATCTCTCGAGTGAATGGGCCTAACTCTATCTAAACTTCATCCTTGATCCCTCAACAAACTTAGTCTAAACGAGTCGCATTAAGATTACAACATTATAGAAACTAAATCACTGCACTCCGTCCCCAGACATACAGTTCTCTAGCCTGCTCTATCAAGTTCTAAGGCTTTAAAGCATTTCCCAGTACTAAAAATCCTAACTATGCATACAAATGGGTGATCAAGCCACAAGCATACAGAAATAAGTACAGATAGAAGCAATGAACACATAAAAGCAACTTTAAATAGATAGTAAGAGAATATTACATCGAAGGTTCAGCAGAACTCCCCAACAAGAGACTTAGCCTTCCATTACAAGTTAGCAACTTTCAGCACAAAGGATAGATTTTGAGGAAAGATAAAGGCTACAAATGGTTGAGGATGTCTTCTCCAACCTCTAGAACCCTAAAATCACTCCTCTAACCTAAACTCTCTTAGAGGCTGAGGCTCTATCGTTCTCGCTTCCTCTCCTGCTCTATTTTTCGACTCCCCCTTTATTTTTACACCCACTTCAGTGTTTTAAAGGCTCCTTGCCGTTTCAGATTTTGAAGGCTTGCTGAGCGCGCTTTTCTCGCTAAGTGCGAGTTACTGAATTCTGGATTCGCGACCTAGGCGCGAGAAGGGACAAACGACTCGCTGGGTGAGCTGGCGGTGCATTGGGCGCATGCATCTGAGACTGATCCTCTTCTAGGGTTTCCCAACCCGCTAAACGAGCTGAGTGCCTTGCTAAGCGCATATGCCTCGCTTAGTGAGACACCAGATGTTAGACCTTCTCTTCTTTTGGCCTGAAACTAAAGTGGTTTCAACATTAATTCACAAAATGGGAATATCTACTGTATAAAATCAAACTGAACATGAAAATATGTACAACTCCTATAGAAAGAACCATAAATTGAGGGAAAGATGTTAATTTAATGAAACTATTCAATACAAAAGTTAGTTGTAACTAACGACTAACATCTCTGCAAGACAACAGCTTTGATAGTCTTGGAAAAGTAAAGAAGACTTTGATAGTCTTGACAAAGGACTCTGATAGTCCTGGGAAAAGTAAAGAGCAGATGACATTGACAGTCTCCGCAAGACAAAAGACTCTGATATTCTTTGAAAAGTAAAGGCAGATGACATTGATAGTCTCCGCAAGACAACAGACTATGATAGTCTTTGAAAAGTAAAGGCGGATGACATTGATAGTCTCTACAAGACAAAAGACTCTGATATCTGATAGTCTTTGAAAAGTAAAGAAGACTTTGATAGTCTTGACAAAGGACTCTGATAGTCCAGGAAAAGTAAAGAGCAGATGACATTGATAGCCTCCGCAAGACAAAAGACTCTGATAGTCTTTGAAAAGTAAATGCATATGACATTGATAGTCTTCGCAAGACAATAGACTATGATAGTCTTTTGAAAACTTTCACTAAAACATGAACACGCTTAGCAAAGAAACAAACCCCCAAACCGATCAGAACAACATACATTTTTTTTGAAGAAAAACAATGTGACTAAAGGGAAATGAAAGCATGCAAATAGAATTTCTCATAACCAAAATGAGATTTAAGACATTAGCATTTCGTTTCTAAAAGAACATTAGAAGAAACACCGGGTCCAACCGAATAGAGGAAACCAGCTCAAGGTGTATAAAGTCTCACACAAGCAAGTGTTTCATCTTAATTCCAAACCACAAATATGTTATGAATTGACTTTGCAAGTCATTTCTCATCAAATCAAAGATAATATGCATAATCATCATGGATCAATAGGACTTTATAAGGTCGGATTTTTGGTAGGAAATTTTGGCTTTGGCCGTTTAACCTTTTCCCCTTTTTGTTTCCCTTTCTCCTTTTGTTTTGTGTGGGAAAGGGGAGCGGACATAAAGATTTGGTTTGTAACTAAGGCAAACGATCGCTTTACACATTCCCCGGGTTTAACCAAGTTACTATCGCTCTTTTCTTTTATTATTTTTTTCTTTCCGACAATTTTGCACATTGTTCAAACATTGTCTGGTCCAAAGAACCGATTTTTCTTTTCCATTTTCCTTTGTTTTTCTTCTATCTTTGATTAATTGATTATTTTTTCTTTCTTTTTTTTTTGCTTGCTCTTTTTTTTTCATTTTGATGAATACCTCTAAACCAAGATAATATAAGCTTCACTTAGAAGACCCTCCTACTCTCTCGCCCTAGCGTAAGGTTGGAAACCTCCATCCTTGGTCAAGGTTGTGGCAACAAGTCAATGTTTGACTCAAAAGGCTTGCAAATGGCAGGACATAATGTATGTTGGGATACCTGTTTGGCCAGACAGCTCAAAAAGATGGGGATGCCCAAATCATTTCCACTAAACCGTAGGTATTATAGTAACCCTAAACCTCGTTACTCAAATAAGGTTGTCATTCAAACACTAAAACATAAATAATTATATACCCTATGAAACTTAAGTAAAATAGAAAATTATATGAATGTCCAATGAAACGCGCATATATTATCGTATTACATGACAACCCCATAAGGTTCTAAATGTTCAATCTTCCCCTAAATCAACGAAGTCTATTTTTAACCTCAGCAAATTTGTATAATGTTGCATTCTCCAAATATATGGTGTAGGCTACTGCTTTGCCTGATGATGACAATGTGTAGACCATAAGAAAGCTACTAGCGGTAAGGGACAACGGTCTCTTAGAAATACCAGTTACATAGCGATATACACATTTAAATGATCAGAACATATTTTATTACATAAATTACACAAACAGGATGATCGTGTTTTTACCTGAACAAAATGATTGTCATACACATAACTGATACATATATCGCGATGTACAGAACAATCTCTTGGTGGTTGACTTCTAAGAGGAAAAAACATCATGCTTTGTTAGAGAGAAAGAGAAACAAGGATTACATTGTACCTTGATGCAATCACATATCTCAGGTCGATTATATTCATCCATTTATCCATGGTAACCTGCATGTAAAAGTTACAATTAGATTTATTTAAAGCAAATTTAATCCATCATAATGTAACAAAAAAGTTATATACCATTGATTATCCATCAACAAGTAGGGACCGTCTTAATTCCTCAAATCTATTTATGCCACCGAGCAGGTTGATTTACTCATCAAACCATTTTGCAAGTTCTTTAAGCAAATGGTTGCGCACTGATGCAATCCTATCCCGCAAGGGCATTGGGTAGAAGACTCCAAGTAGATTGGGCTAGAGATCCAAGGGAAGGCCCTAGGGTTCTCATGAGCCTTAGGGTAGATTTCGAGCCCATGGGCTAAGTATGAACCCACTTATCTTTGTAAATATTAGAATAGGTTTTTCCTTTGTTTAGGCCTTGTATTTTGGCCATTCTAGTAGTATAGGGTTTTAGCCTTGTATTTCGGGGCATTTTGAGTAGTCTTTGTAGTAAGGACTTTTTTTTTGTATTTTCATGTTTTTTGTCATGGGGGTGACCTTAGCTATTATAGAGGGTGTGTAGCTAAGTTCTAGCTTCTCATCTCAAGGAGGTGAGCTTAGCTATTAGAGAGGTATGTGTAGCTAAGCTCTAGCTTCTTTAGGAATTTTCTTAAGAAAGCTTCTCAAGGAGGTGAGCTTAGTTATTAGAGAGGTATGTGTAGCTAAACTCTAGCTTCTTTAGGAATCTTCTTAAGGAAGCTTCTCAAGGAGGTGAGCTTAGTTATGAGAGGGGTGTGTGTAGATAAGCTCTAGCTTCTCAAGGAAGTTTTCTCAAAGAAGCTTCTCAAGGAAGTTTTCTCAAGAAAGCTTCTCAAGGAAGCTACCTAGTATATAAATAGAAGCATGTGTAACACTTGTTGTAACTTTGATGAATGAAAGTCTTATGAGATACACTTCAAAGTTACACTTCTCTCCCTCTTTTATTCCTTCAATTTCGTGCTCCCCCTTCTCTCTTTCTTTTCCTCCATTAAAGCATCATCTTCAAGCTTCTTATCCAAGGCAATTCTTGGTGGTGAAGTTCCTTCTTCCTTGGCTTATTCCCTAGTGGATGGTGCCTCCCCTCTCCTCTTCTCCTTTGCCTTCCGCTGCATCTCCATGGTGAAAAATCACCATTGAAGGACCTTATTGAAGCTCAAAGATCCATCCTCCATAGAAGCTCCACAAGCAAGCTTCCATCAAGTGGTAATCAGAGCACAAGAGCTTCAAGTAGGTGCTCCTTAAACCTCCATTAATTTTTTTGCTTTACCTTCTCTTCCATTGTTGTTTCTTCATTTTTTCTCCATGTATCTCCTCACATGTCTTGTGATAAATGTTTTTAACATGATTCTTTAGAGTTTCCACCGATTAAGCTTGCTATAAAAGCTAGATTTGATTTTCTATGGTTCAAATTTCTTGTTCTTGTTCTTGAACCATGAATTGTGTTGAGTTTAGGTTCCTTTGAGTTTTGTCTTGTTATTTTTTGTGGCTGAAACCTAAACCATAAAATTCTTACAAAAATATTAAAGTATAAGAAAACCTCAAAAATCTAGAGTGACTTGTTCACCTATTGTAGTTTTGTCATAGAAGTCATGTCTAGTCATGAAACTTGTCACATAAGATTTCTTATGTTGTGCTGAATTTTATTTTCTTGTTTCTTTGTCTAACTCATTTGTTCATGAGTGTATGAAATTCTTTTAGCCTATTATTTGATTTGAGTCAAATCTTTCATTTTAATTAGTCCTTAACATGTTCATGCAAAATTCTTAGAGAGTCTTTGATTGTGAACCTTTTCTTGAACTTTTAGGTTTCCTTATGATTGTGTCTATTGTGAATTTGAGTTTTGGTGATTGAATTGCTGGCTGAAATGTTGATCCTAAGTGAATATTGAACTCCTAAAACTGTGGTAAACAATCCTAGTGAGTTCAAGATACATAGGAAGGTTGAAAGTAAGCCCAAGGCAATCAATATACCATGCTTAAAGAAACAAATCGCCGGTGTTGGCAGCTTGGACATACAAACTTGTAAAAATTACTGAGAATTGGTTACTTCGAATTTTAAGCTGAAATTTTTACTGAATTTTCTAGGCATCTAAAAAAAAGTTATAAAAAAAGAAACAAGTGATTTGGATAAAAGGAAAAAATACGAAAAATCACACAAGTTGGCAGGAAAATCAGTATCCAGAAAAAAAAGGTGAAAGAGAAGTGTGCTTGTTTTGTGTGTAATAATTTTAGGCAATTTTTCCTTAGGATAGTGAGTGTTTTGTTGGGAACCTTGAATGTAGTCATCCAAACACTCTTAGGATTCGCCTAGTTTACATTTCTTGCTTACTTTCATAGCCTATTTCCTTTACCTTCCATTGTCAAACCGCCTAGATAGCTTTCCTTTTACCAATTAGTTTTTTACCTTATCTTTCACACCTCTTTTAGTGTTTATTTTGCTAGTTTCAACCATAGTTTCTTTTACCTTTTGTTTTCAAACCTCCAACAAGAAAGAACCACAACTTAGGAACCAACATGAGTCATCATTCATCTAGTGTTAATGGCAAGGGTACTAGTCATAAAGACCCTTTATCTAGAATCTTAGATGAGTTGAGTTCCCTCAAGTTATGGAAAGAAAAACAAGAGAGAAAAGAAAAAGGAAAAAAAAGAGTGGAAGAAATAAGTCAAGATGAAAGAAAGAAAATAAGAGAGGAAGAAAGAAGAAAAATAATGAAAGAAATGAAAAGAGAAAAACATGCCTCCTATAGTAGTCATAACTCTTGCAAAAGCCTAAGTGAAGAACTTCGTGACTATTACGAAGGAAGGCATAGGTCACATCTTAGACCTCACTCCCATAGAAGAGAAAAGGAAAGAAAGCCTCAAGAGGCTAACATTAAACTCTCATACTTCCATGGGAAGGACAATGTAGAGGCTAACTTAGATTGGGAAATAAGGGTAGAGCAACAACTTAAAAAGAAGTCTACTTCAAAATCTTATGGCTCTCACTCTTATCCAAAGAAAGACCAAGGTCAAGGCATCTTAGGGGTGACACCTTCTAAGCCCAAAGATGATAAGGGGAAGACAATAGAAAAGCAAGCCCCTAAGGCTAGTATGCAAGAGAAAACTAGCTCTATAAAGTGCTTTAAATGTCTTGGAAGAGGACACATTACTTCTCAATGCCCCACCACAAAAACCATGATTATGAGGGGCCAAGACATTTATAGTAGCCAAGATGAGGCTACAACTTCACCTTCCTCTAGTGAAAGTGAAAAAGCAAAAGGGGAAAAATCTAGTGAAGAAATCTACCCCCAAGAAGAAGGACAACCATTAGTGGTTAAAGAGAAGTGTAAGGAGGTAAGTGTCTCCTCCAAGAGTTTAGCTAAGAAGGAAACTCATTTTACAATAAAGACAAGCATTAAAGAAACATTCCCTCTTAGACAACCTCCACATTTTCTCTTTTGTAAAAAGGCACTTGCTAGCATTTCCATACCTCTTGGGCTTGAGTTTATTCCTCAAGTAAAGAAGTTGTTGGATGAGGGTTTGGTTCGCAAGAGCTTAAATCCTTGTGCTTTGTTGGTGCCCAAAATAGGTATTATTAGGCACCAAGTCCCTAAAATAGGTGGTATGATGAATGTTTTGAGTGGTGCAACCCTCTTTTGTAAAATCACTCGTACACCTAACATCTTCATGGTGTGTGTACATAAGGACCCATTAGGTAGGTTTGTTCTTATTTTTAGTTTCAATACAAACTTAGGTACTCATATGGGACACCTTAGGTTTGTCATACTTTTTGGTAGGAATAATCAATATGAAAATACAGAAAAAGGTATGTTTTATTGCGTTACTTTTCTTAATTTTTCAAATAGTGATCAAGGGGTTCCCATGAACCCTAAGAGAATAAAGGTCATTCTTGAGTGGCCCACTCCACCAAGTATAAGAAAAATTTGGGGCTTCCATGACTTAACAAAATTTTACAAAAGGTTTGTCCCATATTTTTCTATACTTGTAGCACCACTCATTGAGTTGGTGAGAAACCATGTTCCTTCATGGGAAGATGCCCAGAAAATGGGTTTTCAGACCTTACCTTACTTCAACATACCAAACACCACTAATATATATGTTTTTGTTCTTTTTACAGGTGTTGAGGGAAGGAGCCCAGAGTATGAAGAACCTCAGGATTTGAGGTCAAATCCTTTCCAAGGTGTAGGGAATGATGCAATCCTATCCCGCAAGGGCATTGGGTAGAAGACTCCAAGTAGATTGGGCTAGAGATCCAAGGGAAGGCCCTAGGGTTCTCATGAGCCTTAGGGTAGATTTCGAGCCCATGGGCTAAGTATGAGCCCGCTTATCTTTGTAAATATTAGAATAGGTTTTTCTTTTGTTTAGGCCTTGTATTTTGGCCATTCTAGTAGTATAGGGTTTTAGCCTTGTATTTCGGGACATTTTGAGTAGTCTTTGTAGTAAGGACTTTTTTTTTGTATTTTCATGTTTTTTGTCATGGGGGTGAGCTTAGCTATTATAGGGGGTGTATAGCTAAGTTCTAGCTTCTCATCTCAAGGAGGTGAGCTTAGCCATTAGAGAGGTATGTGTAGCTAAGCTCTAGCTTCTTTAGGAATTTTCTTAAGAAAGCTTCTCAAGGAGGTGAGCTTAGTTATTAGAGAGGTATGTGTAGCTAAACTCTAGCTTCTTTAGGTATCTTCTTAAGGAAGCTTCTCAAGGAGGTGAGCTTAGTTATGAGAGGGGTGTGTAGATAAGCTCTAGCTTCTCAAGGAAGTTTTCTCAAAGAAGCTTCTCAAGGAAGTTTTCTCAAGAAAGCTTCTTAAGGAAGCTACCTAGTCTATAAATAGAAGCATGTGTAACACTTGTTGTAACTTTGATGAATGAAAGTCTTATGAGATACACTTCAAAGTTCCACTTCTCTCCCTCTTTTATTCCTTCAATTTCGTGCTCCCCCCTTTTCTCTTTCTTTTCCTCCATTAAAGCATCCTCTTCAAGCTTCTTATCCAAGGCAATTCTTGGTGGTAAAGCTCCTTCTTCCTTGGCTTATTCCCTAGTGGATGGTGCCTCCCCTCTCCTCTTCTCCTTTGCCTTCCGCTGCATCTCCATGGTGAAAAATCACCATTGAAGGACCTCATTGAAGCTCAAAGATCCATCCTCCATAGAAGCTCCAGAGGCAAGCTTCCATCACGCACCAAAGACCATGAATCTTCACCCATATCTAATAAAGCAGCAATTGCATGATATTCACAGTTACCATTAGCTTTGACATCAACAATGTTTTCAATGGAATCATGAATGCATGGATGGAATTGATCCAACGTCAGCATGGTCCTTCTTGGTTTTACTTTTTTAGATGATGATTCACTACGTTTGACTAAAGAATTAATATTTTGCACCTAACGCAATGCATCAACATACTCCCAGTAAGACATATCACGCTTTATTGATCTTTGATGTTTGGTCATCGGTTTCTTCTGAGCACCTTTTATTTTGACCTTTTCTGGAGGAGCACACATAAAGTTTAGATTAGGGTAGGCAATTTCCCAAAGTTTACTCTGTAGAGTAACTTTGTCACAAACATCAAGTTCTTCAAACCACTTGGATATGGTTTCTATCTCTTCGGTTATGCTGACTTCGGGCTCAGATAACCCTTGGTCTAAAAAACTTAGCCTCCGCCAAAACATATGGATTATGCCGAGAGGTATGCTATAGACAACATATTTAGCTAACTCGAATGCACAAGGAAGACCATGAGTAATTCTCATTACACATCCACAACGAGAACTGTCAATAGCAGCATAACTTACATGCTCATACTTAGCAACAATCTGGTTTAAAGCATACCTTGATACCATGCCAAGTAGTTTCTTGTATAATGTAACTTTCAAAAACATGTCCAACCACATGTGTACTTGTCTCAAAAGATGCCTTAATTTCAATGTGTTACATCGTGGTCATGTTGTTCATGGCTTCCCAAATACTACATAGGTCTCCAAGGCTATTTTGTAGTAGTCTCTTTAAGGCCCAACGAGCAGACTAAATCATGCATATGAAATACAAAAAACAAGTAAACAAAGATAATTATTTTTATCCATTAAATCCTAAACCCTAACTATAACAAAAATTTACAATTTTCATACTTGTTAATTGTTGTGTTTCCTAAGTACATCACCTTATTCATCTAGGCTTTAACAAATCTTTCTTTGTGGGGAATCAACCATGTTTGATTGACATAGTCAACAAACATTGGCCATGGTGAGCAAGCAATTTCAAACTTCTTAAGGCACTCATCGAACTCTTGCTCAGAAGGATAATCCACCAAACTCCCACAGGCTTCCATGACATAATCCCATGCATTTTTTTTACCAACCAGAGTTTTACACTTTGCCTTCACATTCTTCTCAATGTGAAACCGACACAGAAAATTGGTAAACTCAAGGAATACAGTTTTCACTGCATTCATCAACGCTAGATTCTATTGGTAACAATAACTCCAGTGAATGCATCATATCTGAGGAAAATACCTCAAAACCGTTCTAGAGCCCAAACAATATTATTTAGACATTCTCCCTCCAAATAAGAAAAAGCAGCAGAGATTGTCATCCCTGTTGGTGTCACACCAACAATGTCAAGTAACGACAACCTGTACATGTTTATTTTGTAGGTACTATCTATCAAAAATACCAATTTACAAACATTGGATAATTTGATTGCATCAAGATGACTCCAAAATATGTCACGTACAACATCTTCATCCTTCAATTTATGCCAATGAATATACTAATCTCGTTCAAGAAGCTTTATTAGTTGTTGCGTTTCAGTATTACTGTCTCTTATGGAAGAACGGTATGCATTTCTTGCATTGTATACTTGCTTGATTGTTGTATTACTATTGACATTATGCTCCTTCAACATTAGAAGAATATTTCTTGGTTTCACCATTGACTTTGTCATATCAGCAATAATAATCTTCTCATCCATAGTCAGTCGACCAACATATGAATGTTCAACTAATGACTTGGCCAATTCATAATTGTGACTCCCATACATTAACTTCACCATCCATCATTTTCCTCCCACCACTAGTTTTGCACACAACTTAAAAGGGACACCACATTTTCTACTACCAGTAACTGTTCTTACTAAATCTTTCTTCCTGACCCTATACTGACCACTCCTTTCACAACCAATTAAAACAAATGAGGTCCTTTCTCTAATACCAGTATCTATGTCTAACCTCATAATCACCGCCACAAAACCAATTTCATAAGCAACAGATCGAGCTCAATGCAAAACATCATCATGGGTAGCAAACACCTACAATGCAATCCATGCAAGTTTAGCCTTCAAGGAACATTCATTTACTTACTTTAATAACAATAAATCATATTAATACCTGAGAAGTATTGAAGATATCAAAACAATCAACATGTTCTTTATTCACATCAAGTTTGTCTTCATTTTTTTCATTCATATCAACTTCTTCAGATATTATACTATCATGCATTCACTGATCTTCATCCATCTTAACAACACATTGAAAAATTTCAATGACAAACAAAAAACTCCTAACCACACCATACATATACTATCACATAATTTTTTCATTTTTTTTTACTACATTTAATAATATAATACATTAAATTAATAAGGACAAAAAAAACCAAATCTAAAATAAAACGAATAAATTAAATTAAAAGTCTAAATTATTTTAAAATAAATATCACTTTCAAACTATAAAAATTACAAGTTTCAAATGAGTAATGAAACTATATCTATATAAAAGTATTTTAATTAATAATTCTTAATTTATTTAATTAATCAATAAAACAAATTTATAAAAATCTAAAAAAAATTAGCTTACGGATAATCCATAAATAACTTACGGATTGACAATCCATAAGGTTCTTATGGATTAGTAATCCGTAAGAAACTTACAGATTAACAATCCATAAGATTTTTACAGATTGGTAATCCGTAACAACCTTACGAATTGTCAATTCGTAAGTAACATACGGATTGTCAATCCGTAAGTTTCTTACGGATTACCAATTCGTAAGTTATATAAAACTTACGGATTATTAATCAGTAAATTTTACATAAATTATAGATTATTAATTTGTAAGTTTTATGCGAAAAAAACCAGATTCAAGTTGTAGACCTTACCTCCGCCGTTAATGGCCACACCAATTACCACCACTTGTTGACGAATCATCATAACCGATGCACCTTCACCAAAGAGGACACAACAACGAACGAGCACCTCTCACCCGAATGAAGGTGAAGGCAAAAAAATAAAAATGTTGTGTGAAGAAGAAAGGCGAAGAAGAAAAAGTTATGAGGGAGGTGTAGTTTCGAAATTTTCAAAAGTTTTTGGGTGCACAAGAAGTTTTACAGGTGCACAGAGCCACTACCGGAACAACGTGGGCTTTGGTAGGGTAGGTAAAATGGGCTCGCTCAATTCATTAATGAAGGACACGTAACCCTTCCCTTCCTTCTTTCCTTCCTTACCACTTCCAATCTTCACACACAACCCAACCATCCCTGTCTCTCCCTTCTTTTGCCCTCTGTCCTAACCAGCCTCCCCAGATCTGTTACCTGCATTTCCAGTAAGCTTCTCTCTCCCCCCCCTTTTTCCTGCCAATTATATTACCCTAAACTTTATCCTTATCTTCTATCACATTTATTTATTTATTTTTATTTCTTCATCACAATTAAATATAACAAATATTGTTTAATAAAGTTCCCACTCGATTAATAAGAAACAATTTTATAAGCTTTTGTTGAATTTTTCTTCTATTGCAAGCTCTGTCCTTTTTTTTCTTCATATTATTGTGTCTGATAGAACCATGTTTTCTTTTTCTTTAAATCTTTTTTGTTTTGGATTTGATCTTTCTTTCTAGCTTTTCGAGTGTGTCTTTTGTTTCGGTTGCTGTGACATAGTTTGTAGTTTTGAGCTTGAAGTGAAAATATTGGTATTTATGCTGTGTGCTGAGTTGAACTTAGATTTCAAATTGGGGAATTGTGATGGAATGTAGAGAACATGGTATATATCTTTCTCTATCTTATAAGATGGTCCTGTGATGTGAAAGGGGCCTTATTGATCTTTATTTTGTTAGGGATTTGATCTGCATAATGGTTGTTTCTTGATTCAGCTTCTTGCGGATCTTCAATATGTTGTTCTCTTCAAGTTGTAATGAATATATGTTCTTATATGCAAGATATTAGTGGAACTTACAGGACCATAGGTTTTGTTAGTTTTTTTTTGTTGTTTTTGTCGTAGACCGTCTCTGGTTGATGTCACGAATAAGACAGCACAAGTTAGAGTTATTGTAAAACATGATTCAGACTTTGGAATATTTTTTCTTTTGTAGATAGAGGTATATGCTTGTCTAAATTGCTAAAATACAACTTCTCCCTTGCCCCAATTCTAGTTGTTTGTTTGACTAATGGAAATGGATTTGTAATAGTTTAATCTTTTTAAAGCCTTGTTAAAAGGGCTTAGGTATCTTCTAAGTTCTATCCAAAGGTGAAAGAATATGTAAGCAGTTT
Organism: Glycine max; assembly: GCF_000004515.6. NCBI lineage: Eukaryota > Viridiplantae > Streptophyta > Magnoliopsida > Fabales > Fabaceae > Glycine > Glycine max. The sequence goes on from NC_038244.2 coordinate 35,357,604, forward strand.
GCTTATTCTTATTCTAATTTTATTTTATACTTAAATTGTTGTTGATTATTTGTCTACACCTGAATTTATGTTCCTCTATGTGAGTGGAGTCTCTTTCATGGTATCTTTGCTGTTTTTATTATTCATCTAGGGATTGTTTGGTTCAAATGAGGGGATCTTTTAATGGAGTGGAAGGGAAGGAAGGGGAGGGGAGGTTTTTAATGATGGGAAGGGCATGTAGCCCTCTCCATATTTTGTTAGCAAGGAGAGGAGAGAGATTTAAAAAATTAATTTACTCTTTTTTCTTATATTTTAAATTTGAAGACATAAGTAAAGATATTTTATTCATTATACTTGAAATGTTTTAAATCCCCACTCCCTCCCCTCCAAATCCTCCCAATATTGGAGGGGAGCAAAAATTGAATGAGGAGGGATTTTGCTTCCCTCCCCTCTTAAAAATTGAACCAAACAACACAAGTTTATAAAAATCCCTCTCCTCCCCTCCCCTCTATTTCCCCCCAACCAACACTATGTTAATTGAAAAAATCAGTCTCAGTTAGTAGGAATGTCTAAAGATAATTAATATGAATTGTTTTTGTTTGCTGCTTGAAGTCCCTGTTCACTATGGAGCTCTGCAAACACATACCTGAGTGTGCACTCATGCACACACAAAATAAATTAAAAGGGATTTAATATAGCCAAGAGTGTCCTAGTCGAAATCTAGTTATTGGTCTTGAGGTTTATACTGTTTATAAGCTTTTCAATTAGTTGATGGCTATGTTTTCGATGCATTGTTTGTAGGGATACTTTTGGGGATGCCATGTAGAGAGGGCTGGGGGTTATGTATTCTGTTGCAATGATTTGGATTGGCCGGAATTAATTTTTAATAATATGACATTTTCTACTAAGTATTCGTTCTTTTCATACCAATGTAAGCACATCTGCACCTATATGACTGACTATCTTTAACACTTGTTCCATAATTCATATCCTAACTATATGTGTATTTTTTAAAATTCATAACAAGTTAGGAAAAATGTGAGTTCACTTCTTTGTTCCCTTTAGTTGGAAATGGGGTTTTTCCTTTACTTTTCCTTTAATGTAGTATATTTTCTGTTTTGGAAGGATTCCTATGTCTTCTGCATTGTATTCCTTGTCTCTCAACGAATTTTTTCTTTTATGTATTTTTTTAAGAATAAAAACATATCAAATTGTGGTACCAGTATTTTGCATGGTTGTTCTTAAAAGTTGTATTAACACTATGAACCTTTGCAGGTGCATCACACCTTAGCTTCAAGGCATCACAAGTTGTAGATACAATTAATACTCAATATGGAGCTGAGTGCTATAAAAGACGCTTTTGACCGTGTTACTAAGAAGCAAAAGTTATCTTGTTCCAAGACTCAAGAAGCAATTGATCTGATCAGACAGGAAATTGAGAGTGTTTTAGACACGCTGCAGTCAGTGAATAACACTGACCATGAACTTGATTATAAAACTGTCCTGAATGAGCTTAAGGCCAGTTTACTTAAAATTGCTCCACTTAGTCAAATGGAAGGTACACAGAAGGAGCTAAATTTAGCACTCACCAAGTATGGGAAGCTTCATGAGAAACATTTTAACCCTGATATATCCAAGGCTTACAGAAATGTCGACATTGATATACATACATTAAACCAAATAATTGCCAACCATTTTTATCGCCAGGGCCTTTTTGAGATAGGGGACCATTTTATGAGTGTGGTTGGAGAGCTAGAATCCGCAGCCATTATGAAATCTCCATTTCTGGAAATGTATCAAATACTTGAAGCCATGCAGAATCTGAACCTAGAGCCAGCCCTCAACTGGGCTGCCACTAATGGTGACAAACTTGCTCAAAGTGGATCTGATATTGTGTTGAAACTTAACTCCATGCAATTTGTGAAAATACTTCAAAATGGAAGTAGAGAGGAAGCTCTTCATTATGCTCGAACACACCTTTCTCCTTTTGCTACCAGTCACATGACTGATATTCAGAAACTTATGGGCTGTCTTCTATGGACGGGAAAGCTTGATCGATCTCCTTACCATGCATTACTATCAGCATCTAACTGGGATAAGTTGGCCGAGGAACTTAAAAGGCAGTTCTGCAATCTTTTGGGACAGTCGTATAATAGTCCATTGAGCGTGACTGTAGCAGCAGGGGTCCAGGTTTTGCCACCTCTCCTCAAATTTATGAATGTCATGGCAGGGAAGAAGCATGAATGGCAGTCTATGAACCAGTTACCGGTGCTGGTTGAGTTGGACCGTGAGTTCCAGTTCCATTCTATTTTCGTTTGTCCTGTCTCCAAGGAACAAGCAACTGAGGATAACCCTCCGATGTTAATGTCCTGTGGCCATGTCCTCTGCAAGCAGTCTATCTTGAAGATGTCCAAGAATAGCACAAAAATGTTTAAGTGCCCATATTGTCCCTTTGATATTGATGCAGCACAGTGCAAGCAGCTATATTTCTGATGTTTGATGGATTTGTATGAAACTCTTGTATAAACTGAATCATGTTTTAGCAATAGTTGTAACCACGTTTGCAAAGGCCCATTCCTTGTTGTGATTTCTGTATTAGTGTATTTCATAAATTTGTTGTAAATATAAATTATTTTTTAATCTGGATATGACTGGCAAGTCCTTCATTAATTAATAATTATCAGAAATCGTTGGAATAAGCTTTGATACACACGAGTTGGATTTTCCTCTCCCAATGGGTCAATGAGTCGCTTGAACTGTGACGATTCTTACTTTTATTGCTACGTGCTTCCATTTTACCGTTTAAACACGAAGTTATCAACGTCTTTCTTTTTTTTAAAAAAAAAGTTATCAACGTCTTGATTAAAAACATGATAGCAAGATCAGGGTAATTTATTACACTCTCCGACTCTAAATGTGACACCTTTTTTTAAAAAAATTGTTTCTTTCTTTTTATAAGATTCTTATATAATGGTCTCTTGTATTAATTATTTTATTCTAAAATACTTTTAATTAATTAACAAATGTTTTAGTAAAAATATAACCAATGTTAAAAATTAATGAGATAACATAGGAGAAGATGAAGAACAACCGGTGAAGTAATAATTAAGCAGAATGAGAGATTATTAATTTTTAAAAAATATTAAAAAAATATTTAAAAAAATTGCAAGAACAATAATATTTTAACTTTCCGTTAATTTTTCATATAATTTTATCAAACATTATCAATATGTTTTAAGTTATGACTTATTCAAGCTTAAGTTGAATTTATTTATATTGTTTAGTCTGTGTTTTTTAATTGTGATTTATATTACTAGAATAATATAAATAAATATTGATTTTTTTAAAACAAATAAACATTTATAAAAATTTATTACCGACAAAATATCTGTTGATAATAAAAAAAGTTTAAATTTGTAATTTAGTTGATAATTGGTAATTATCGATAGATTATTCATCAGTCAATAATGATAGTTACATCTGTCAGTAATTATCTACGGATTTATTGTGAATAATTCTGTTAGTAATTTCCGACGAATCATCAATATCCATTGGTAATTTTTTCCCATGATGTAATTGGCGACGAATTTTCGTAGTTACTGACGATTTTGATCGTGGGTAATAATGATATTTCTTATAGTAATCTTGTTGTATCCATGCTTCGAAAACCATTAATTTACTTGTTAAACAATTATATATGCTCTATAGTGTACCTTTATCGGGATTTACATATTATAATCCTCCTTTGAGATGTACAATTGAAAAGTACCAAGTAAAGACTTTATGAACCCAACTTAAGTTGAGCAAATTAAGGAATTCCTCAGTAGTGTAGCCCCAAAAGTGAAGGAAACGGGACACGGGACCAGCCAAAAGATAAAAAATAAGGTAAATAATTAAATTTGTCCATCAAAATGTGAGATACAAATAAATTAATTTCTAAAAAATGAAAAACTAATTTTTAAATTTTGTAATTTAATGTTAAATAGTTTCTCTAAAATATAATTTATTATCAAATTAATTATTAAACATTATAATTTAGTAATAAAATAATTTCACAAATTTAACAATAGAATTAATTTGTCACATTTTTTATACACTTAATAATTAAATTTTATATTTTACATCTTTTAAAAATAAATTTATCACCGCATCACATTTTTTACAAAGAATTTGAATATTTATCCTAAAAAATATTTTAGGCTTCATATCTTGCAAAACACCTTTTCTTTTCTTCTTCTCCCATCTTTCTACAAATGTGACTGAAGTCATAACGTCCAACTCTTGCGCAGCATGAGAAGGGTCTCACCCCATCATTGACCCAACAATTAAGTGATGGTCACTAAGTTACCATTGTCAAATTCTTATTGAGATATTTAAGAACTAAATAATATAGTAGCGTGTGACTACTGCGAAACCAGAACAATGATGGGAATGTTGAGCAGAACAATGATGGGAATGTTGAGCAGGTCCTTGACCTTGACATTAAGATCACTCACATTATAGTTTATCAACTACACGATGAGATTAATTTTTTGGGTTGAGAGAGACAAGCATGTTGTTGAGATTCAATTTTTCTACCTTGATCATACTTCAAGATAAAGCGTTAAAAGTAACATATGTTGGAATATAATGATTATTTTTCATATTAAGAATCCGAGAGGGACCAATTATGGAGAGCATTAAGACACTTTTTAGTCAAATCTTGCCAATTCACATGGGGTTGAACTCTCTTATTAATGAAGGTGAGAATTTAGATTTATATAATATAAAATAATTTTACATTCTAATTCAATCATAAATTATTTAAAATTTTAAAATAATTATTATAAATATCAATAAATTTAAATTCAAATACAAAATACACATTAAAAAAAATCAAGTCAAAATTCTCGAATTGACCTAGAAGCAAGAATTCTTAGCTTCAGATCTACCCTCGTTCATTTGTTGTGGTCTGCTTTCCAAACATGCGGACAGTCTATTATTAGATAATAATATAAATTTATTTATTTTTATTTATAGGAATTGAATATAATAAAGTTTATAATGTTCATACAATATATTTAATCAATTAAATTATACCACATAGTAATATAGATTTATTTTATGTTATTAATGTATGATTTTCTCTATTTTTCTTAGGGTGATGTATGATTTTTTCTTAAATATTAAAATTAAATATAAATTGTAAGATACCTACCTAGAAGTGAAATTCAGTAAGATTCATATTATCATTAATAATGACTAATGGATGACTTTTCAATTTCTTTCATGTGCCTAGCCAACACGAATTTAATTTTAATTTTTAATATTTAAAACTTGCTGTTTTATCCAGATTGAGTGCTTGTGTTGGTCTGGGATACCAAAATTTGCACATCGACATAATTCCATTGCTGACAGAAAGCAAAGTGAATGCCAAATTGGCATTGATGATTTGACGCACCGTCTCAAGATTTGTTTGTATTACACATTACACATACCTTTATAAAGAGCCGACACGTGGCACTATGAAACTCGATAACCAGATAAGCATTTCCAATAAAAGTTTAGGGTACAATTACATGAATCTCATCATACAAGTAGGCACACTTTGAAAATAAAAACTTCATCTTAAAAAAATGTCCATAATGAAAAGAAGAAAGAGAACATGCACGCACCTTACCTTATCCCCATTTTTTCCCCTGTACTTTTAATTTGTAAGGACGATAGAAAATGAGTCCTTCAATTTCTCATTGGTGTGTAAATTGTCTCTCTCATCATGATTTTAGTTGCTTGCCATCACTTCGCATTTTTTGAAGTGATTGTTTGGCACCATGGAAGCACAAACCCCACTTACCTAGTGCGCCACACATGAGTAGCACCTAGCAAAATATTCATAGAATTAAGATAAGATCTTCACCATAGGAGTAATTCAAGATGAGCTGTCAACAAAAATCATATCTCAGTTACATTGGTTTCAGATAGGATTGGAATTGAAAAGCAAAGTGCTCCCATTCTCATACAAAATTCTCTAATTCTCTAAAGTTTTTTTTTTAACATGTTATTTGTAAGAAATTATTTTGCAAAAAATAATGATAATTTTTTATCAAAAATCTTAAACAAAGATAAGATAAATATTTTTCTTTAACACAATTCATTTCATATCTAAAAACTAATAAAAATTTAAATTTAAATCATTTGATTAAAGAGAATAGGTCACTGTCATATATCTATATTTGTATTGTTTGTTATCTTTCACCAAAGTTGAAAGACTAATTTCATGTAATGCCAAAAGAAGTTCGAAGTACTTGACATCGTCCTTTGTCCTAAACCTGAAATGAGACCCACTATTTGGCTTTCTGGACACTACCAGAAAATTAGCAGCTCATGCAAACATAAAAAAAAAAAAAAAAAAAAAAAAAAAAAAACCATTAGTGCCTGTCACGAGTTTTTAACATTTTCCTTGACAAGACCCAATAATGCCAGCTTCAATTAAGAATAAGGTATATTTGAAAACAAAAGGAGCAAAGCTACAATCCCAATCAATTCATTTGTTATTTCAATTTTTTTTACAGAAAAATATTTGATCCAACTAGAACTGAATTTTCATTTTGTAAATAAAATCTCAAAGTTTAAATTTTATAAATAAGAAAATATATTTAGAAAAAAAAACTTGATAGATGATAAATTTTTTTATAAAAATTAATTATCAATAAAATTAATATATATTCTCAATTTCTCACTATTAACATAGATACTTAAATATTGTCTGCACTCTGCACATAGATACCTAGCCGTCAAGTACTGCTTGTCCGTATTAAGGGTCTAGTGACCATGTCCGTCTTTTCATTTCTCTTTCGCATATTTTTTCTTTGTTCTGCAAAAATATTTTTATCCACACCAAAAAAATCTACTCCGTCTATTCTTAATATGTACTTTTAGCATATTATTTTTGTTTTAAAATTTTGGTTAGTTCACAATTTTAATGTATAATAATTATGCATTTTTTCTGATTATATTATTATATACAGTGTAGTGATTATGATAATAAATTAGTAATTTTAAATTTCACAAGATATTTACAATGGAATATTATTAGTTGCACATTTATATTGAAAACAAATTCTGTGCCATTAAAGGTGGCATAAAAATATCAAAAAGTGAATTCACAATAATTATAAAAAATTACAGTAAGTTAGAAATTAAATAATAAAAAATAGTATAATTTTTTTTCTTAGTTCAAGGGTGTCCTTCAAGACTCAGTTATTAAGTATGAGACTAATCCAACATACAATAGTGGTCTAAAAAAATTTTATGCAGAAAAAATCAAATATAAATTCTCTCACTAAATATAATTTTTTGGGATACTATAAAGCAATAAACAAGAATTTGTTTTATATATATCAAATAATGTGTAAAGAAACATCTTAAATAACTAGTATTGTTTAGAAATGAAAAGAGTAATATTTAATGTTATAAATAGTTAAATACCCTTCTACCAGTTACCCTAATTTTTGAAGAGAAAAATTATTTATTACTTTTTTTTTTTTTTTACCAAGGATGACCTAAGTCAAAATTATAAAGAGACTATTCGTGGAAACATAATATCCACAAAGTTAAATTAATATGTTAAAATTAAGATTGAATTATTTGAGTATTACTTGAATTTGATCATTGTCAAAAATAATTTTTAACCTGACATTATTTGACATTACTTATCATTTGATTGAATTTCACATTAGATAGAATTCATTTCCTCATATGAATAAGAGGATTAAGACAAAAAAAAAAAAAACCACAAAGTCTATCCTTAGTCAACTATTACTTTCTTTAGGAATTAGGAGGCTCACTAAAACAATGGAAATTGAAAACCCTAACTGAAACAATGTCTATGGTTAGCCAACCAACCGCAACTGCATTTCCTTTCCTTAATTAAGTATGAGAGATATCCAGAGTTCCCAATCCTGCTGCAGACATTGCTTAATCTTTTTAAGAATTGAGGTATAGTGATGAGTTTTGTGGACAGGTTTCATGATTAGAGCCATAACTACTTAATATTTTTATGCCAAGCTAACTAAAGTGCAGTAGCTATAGCTTATGCTTATAATTCAGTCATCAACACAATACAGTATCCTTAATGTTTTGTGAATCCTCCCATCCAGTATCCTTTCTTGAGCATAAATCGGAAAAAAATTTTATTGACACTTTATTTTCTCCCTTTACAAACTACAAAATTTAGAACTATACTGAAAAAAGAGAAAAAATACATTTAAAATCTGGCATCCTCGAAGCCATGCAAGTCACTGACTCTGTTCATAGACTTTCTCATAATAGCCACTTTAGCCAGTCTCTCAGCTACTCTCCAAGCCGACATCGGCGTAAGTGGCTCCCCCTTTTCATCGAAGCAATTATTATTACAACTACTTCTTAACTTTTGGCTCCTCAGCTCGGCTTGTTCGGATTCGAGCCAGCGCAAGCACTCATCACCCTGTTCGCGGCTCACAGATGCTCGAGCCGAGGATAGCAACTCAAGCGCGCCAGACACGTCGTTACGAGCCATCAACCTTCTCGACTCGGCTACGGCGCGAGCGCTGACCTGGCAACGTCTCAACCGTTCGATTCTGGGGTCGCATGATCGAACCGTGCGGGGTCGCGGAACGTTTAACTCACGATCCTTGGAAATAACAAGCTCTCGAGTGAAGGGGTCACGATGGGAACACCGTACGGATATAACACGTTGGTGGGACCCACGCGAAGCTGTGCCAGCTGGCACTTTCAACTCCACTAGAATTTCTCTCCCCTCCGCCGCGTAGAGATCGCCGAGCGCGACGGATTCCGGCGAGAGAGCGTCGGTGCAACCCTTGGCCAGAGAATACACGGCGGAGATCTCCGCCGGAGCCGAGCGAGACGTGAGTTTTAACTCGAGTTTGAAGTCCTGTGCCGCCACGCTCAACAAATTGCCCACGCGCTTCGCTAACTCGTGGTCGTGTTGCGCGTGGTTACACGCGCCATCGTAAGAGTATCTCAGTGAATGAATGTCGAAGCGCGTGGAGGATAATCGCTGATCCTCGTGGCTGTTTGTGAGGAGAATGATTTTCGCGACGGTGTTCTTCTGCCGCCGATCTTCCAGAACCCTCGCGGCTTTCTTCAGCGCGTTGTTCCTCGCCGCCGTTCCATCGCGGCGGAGCTCAACGGTGGAAAGCGCGTCGACTACTCGCCGCGCCGCCATCTGGCCGCGGCCGGTCATCCTCCGCAGGGGAAACAGCCGTTTCGATCCGCCGGAGAATGCGACGACAGAGAGACGATCAGCGGAGCCGAGCGACGAGATAACAACCTGCATCGAGCGCTTCAGCATCCGATACTCTTCGCCGGAAACACTCCCTCCGACGTCGATCACCGCGACGAGATCCGCCGGCGGCCGATTCGCCGCCGCGTTACGCGGCTGAGACTTCACATTCAACACCGCAACGTACGTCTCGGAACTCCGGTTGGAAGCCACAACCGCAGCCTCCGGCGAGAAGAACGCGTCGATGTTTTTGGTTCTGATCATCGACGACACATTGAAATTTGTTTCTTCGTCGTTTTGTTCTTCATCTTCTTCTTCTTCGTTCTCACTAGATTCGGGAATCGGATTGAAACGCGAGACCGACGTGGGCGACATGAGAGGCTCGTCGTCGTCGTAGTTGTGGAGCTTAAACGACCTCGTCGTTTTGAGTTCTGCGTTTCCTTTGTTTTCGTCTGCGTTTTGCTGCAGTTGTTTCCAGTTAGCGTTGCACACAGGGCACGTGACCATTCGGTGTTTTTTCACGTGACCTGCTAGGCATGGGAAGTGAAAGACGTGAGAACACTCCGCAGTGAAAATCGCTTTTCCTTCGCCGGTTTTCACACTCCGCATGCAGATTTCGCATGAGCCCTGCAAAAAAAATTCAAAACAAAAAAGTTATAAGAAAATTAAGAATAAGTAAATAAAAAAGAAATTAAAAGGGTAGAGTGTGGTTAATTAGGTTAACTTACTTTGGATAAGCGTAAGGTGGATTTGAGAAGAGAGAAGGTTGAGGGTGAGTTTGGGGAAGAGGGAGTGGATTGATGAAACGACACGGGGGTATTGCGTTTGGTGGGAGAGGGAGTTCTTGCATTATTATTATTGTGTTTGGAAAGTGGTGAATTGGTTCGGGAATGGAGGGTGGGAATTGATGATGAGAAATTGGTGGAAGTGATTTTGGGACTTGAATTGATGTTGTTGTTGTCGTAACAATAATTACAATTTTCTGGTTCTTGCGTGTTTTGGGGAATGGTATTGGATGTGCGAAACGTCCTTCTCCATCCCGAAACCATATTTCTGAGTTTTCTCACTCACTAGCTGAGGATTTTGATGGTTTTGTTTTGTGGAGACGGGTTGCAATGGGGAAAAGCTTGTGCACTTGAAAGTGGTTATTACGAAGGCTAGAGGAAAGGAAATGCCAGTGGACTAGATAGATTGAGAAGTGAGGAGTGAGAACCCCTTTAATGTTCTTGTTTTCCTCCTTTCTTCCCCACCACTCTATTTATAAATAAAATATTTCTGTTTTGTTTTTTGAGAGCCAGATAGATAAACCAACCCAATGGAAATTTGGAAAGCTTTTGATGTTACCTTCCAAATTCAAAATGTCATCCCAACTTGTGTTCTATTTGCTTTTAGTTTACATTCTTTAGTTTATATATTTCAGTATTTTTTACGATATATATATATTGAAATAGAGATATTATTTATTTTCACTCTTATTTTCTTTTAGTCTAATGATATTATAGATAATGATTCTAATGAGTAAATCACTTTTACCTGGTATTTCATTTCATGCTTTTGTAAAATAAATGTTGAAATAATAAATAAAATTGTAAAAAAGGAAAATATAAATAATGTAACCTTTAATAATGACTGGTTTTTTACATTTGAGAACGATCCAGCAAGTGGCATAAACCTATTTCCATCTCTGTTTTTGCTTCACGCACGCACATGGGTTGCTCCGATTCATCCCTTAAGCCTTAATCTCTGTCACTTATCCTTTTCTAACAAAGCCAAAATCCGTCTCAGCAATTCATCCTTGTTCATTTTCAAACTTTATAAACAATTTGACATAAAAAACTACACGAATTATTATTAGTAACGAGTTTCAACTTTCAATGGCCTTTGTGTACTGTGGTGCAACGTTGATTGTTGAATAGAATAACCAAGTTTTACGTCTCTGACATCTGGTATATTCTTAATTTATGTTGTGATCATTCAATAGTACTCATAGTTTAATTTAATTAAGGTTGTCGTTAGCAAAAAAATATACAAACAATTAAGATTGCAAAAAATTCCAAGCTGTAAACAGTAAAAGTGAATTTAATGTGTAAGTTTTTCGTGCATGAAATCATTCTTCCTCACAGTGAATTTGGTGCTTCGGAATAGAGGCTTTTAAGTGGTCAAACCATGTTAATATTATTCAGAAAAGAAAACACTATGTCAATAGTATTTTCTATTTTTTTTTTTCATTCGTAAAAGAATAAAATTGTTTTTATATATTTATTTCTTCGAAAGTTCAAGAATTAAAATATTATTATTTTTTTAATTTTATTTGTTATCTTAAATAATTTACACACTTGTTATAAATGACATAGAAATTATAGTGAAAGTCGTATTAAGAAATTAAAATAATTTCAATACAAACAAAGATATTTATTGCATTTCTGAATTTTGTCTGCTGGGTAGATAGATGAAAAAGTTTTACTAACCAGTGTTTTTAAGAAATTAATCGTTTTTTTTATTAAAACTTACATTGAAGACATATTTAAAAAATCGTGATAAAATATATGAATATAGCATTTCTTTTCATTACTTTTGAGACTTTAAACAGTGTCAATAAAGAAACGGTTAACATATATGTAAAAAAACATATATGTAAAAAATAATTAAATTAATATTAAATGAATTTTACTATATAATATTTATAAAATAAATAAAAAATATCACATTAAGTTCCTAGTAATTAATATATTATTTATTTATTTTATATAAAAAATATTTATTTGAAATGAAAATATTTATCCTCCACTCCTTTTCCTTCTAAAACTTAAAATACAGACCTGACATTTGTGAACACGAAAAACACATCATCTGTCCCATTAATGATTTATAATAATAACAAGAAAATTCTGATGAAAAATATCTTTTTCCCTTGGCCATTTATTTTGTTTCCATTGGAGCCTATGGATTGACACACGGTTAGAAATAGAGATATTCCTAAAAGCTGCCAATAATTATATATAACTTATTCATATGGACAAACAATGTAAAGACTCAGAGATAATTAATTCTACAAATCTAGAGTGCCCGAGTGCCAATCATTCTATCTATATTATGTAGAATAAAAGGCTTTTTTCAAGGTTAGTGAATGGTGATCGTGGATCTACAATAATTGGGACACATGCCATGCCCCATAATACGATTACTACCAACCAAAAATCATGAATTAATCTCACATAGTAACATAACATATTTTTTTAGCATACTATATTTATACGAAATTATTCCTAAAAAAATAATGACAAATCTTCATTAAAAATCTTGAGTACTGTGAATATTTTTTTCTTAATAAAAATCAAAATTCAAGAATTATTTTGTTAAGAGACAAACTACTACTATATAATAAAGCACTTCAGTGTGTTGTAAATTGCAGCATGCATTATATGTTAAGTTTTTGCCTCTCACACAGCACATGCATTAGTTGCGCGCCTCGCTAAAATGCAAAACAAGACGACCTCTGCATAATGAATTCTAGACTCTAGTAGTATTAACTAAACTTCTTTTAGATGAGAGCTAATAACTGTAAAACACTTTTTTTTAGCACACGTACTATTATAGTTAAAAAATATTAAAAATTATAAAATTATGAATAAAATTTATTAAATAAAGACGGAGACCTGTAAAATTTTATGATTGAAGACTATTTATTTTAATATTTTGTTTAAAATAATGCACTTATATATAATAATGGGGAACATTTGTTTCAGGTCATCTTCTATTCTAGAATACAAAGTGAGAATATCTATTAAGTTTAATGATTATGTACATGTAAAAAGAATTATAAAATTGACATTTGTTAGTATTAAAATTAATAAATTTCATACATTGTATAACTATATAAAATTATTTTATCATTTGTATATGACTTATTTTCTCATATTGATTCTCATTCTCATGTATACGACAAAAGATTTCCAAATATCTTTTATTTTCACAGTAAAAAAGAAGTATATTTTATTTTCAGAAAAAAAGTTATATTCCTACGTTTTACCTAAGTGGAAAAGTGATGTTCACATAGGAATATCAAAACTTATTTCTATCACAACTTATAAATTTCATTTTTATTTAAATCTTTTGAATTTAAAAATTATTCTAAAAATATTAAAATATATATAAACAATTTTTTGAATATTAATAAGTCGTTGGTTCAAATGAAATTAAACTCGACCTCTTTTTAAACAAGATATTAAATTTGAGTGTTGTAAGTGAAAAAAATATTATTAAAAAAAGATATTTCATTCATGATTAATTCGTTTCTCTAGTAGAAATAAATTATTAATAAAATTAGTAGATATTTTATATCAATATCGTGATATAAAAATATTTTTTTAAATATACCCAAAATAACGTTGTTAATTATAATATTCTTGAAAATTAAATTCAAGTAAATGTAATATGTTACCTTCAAAAAAATCTTGTTTACTGTTAACATTTCCCATTTCTTTCACTAACACACTGACATGATCTATATGTTTTTTCTTTTACGCATTGATTAATGAGGAGATAAAAATTGAAGCATTGCTAGCGGCAAAAGTCCAAATCAGGTCCCTAAGGAGTAGCTTTTAGTCTTCATCATCACTATTGCAGCATTTGTACGCCAACCCTTTTCAAAACGACTGTCAAGTCCTGTCGTATTCATTCTGGTAGAAGGAGTTCATACTAGAACTAGGTGTAAGCAAGGGACAGTTTTCGCCATCAGGCTGTACCACAATTGGTTCAACCCTAATAAATTTAGCCACAGCAAAACGATATGTGCACACAGAATGTTCTAGTGGCATGCATTTCAAAAAGCAAGACAATTAAGGATTTCAGGGGACTTTAATTTGAGACAATGACATGCATGTACCACAATGTTGCACAAATGACATTGACAGGTAACATGCAATTATCATAAGATTGTTGCAACTTAATAAAAAATCTTAAATTTAAATCTTACATAAATAAAAAATTGACTAAAAAATAAAACAACTTAAGTCCAAACTTTAATCCTACTACTAGAAAAGTTATTTGTTATTAATTTTTATAAGAAAAAGGTCTCATATCAATCTTATGCAAGCAAAAAGCCTATGTAAGCTGGCAAAAAAAAAGATCATATATATAGTTGTCTTATTTAAAGTAAATTAATTTTTTAAATTTATTTTAGATTTTATTTATTATTGGACTGATTCTGTACAAATATTCGAAGAGTTTTTCGGTATAACGATTATATTTGATTCAAATAGGATTGACTATTCTATGAAAAAAAAATTGACATTGACTAGCAAAACATGCATTCCATAATGGGGTGGTTTAAGAAGAAACGCGTGGACCCATTGTTTGCCAACACGAAAGATAATTGAGAGAAACATTTGTAACCTTAGCTTAATCCACGGATGGTGTTTATGGTTTTTCAATGGGCAATGTGGCAACGTAGGACACATTAATGAAGAAAGCCACCCTTTGTGTGTGTGTGGATGGCCTATGTGTGGTTTCAATTTTGATCTGACACACTTTGATTATGATCTGATCTAAACAGACTTCGATGAAAATCTTGGGAAAAAAATTTGAAGGATATTTTGTCCTTTTGATAACGTTGTCAAATTGTCGTCCAAAAAATGTTCTGAGCACCATGTAAGAGCTGATCCTTATCAACGAAGGAGGGAAAAAATCTAGGAATTTCAGCATCCTCCGGCGATCTATGTCTGTTCTTTCCTTAATTTGTACTTCAATTGTGACAAAAATTAGAAGACTCTTGACTAGATAGGTCGAAAGAGATTGATGATACTACCAAACAAGTTTAATTCTTGGATGTCTTTTGGATTGTTGCTCGTCGATCTGTAAATGGACTTAGCTATATGACATGCAATGAGACTGAATATGCTAAACATTTAATGATGATTTGTGAGAAAGCACATGCATATATTTTGTCACCAATGGAAGTGTTTTTCTTTTTTTGTGTGTACAAAGGAAACAAATTTGTACAATGGGAAGAAACTTTTAATACTACCAGACTAGATGCCAATGGTATCAGTTTAAACCACGAGCGGTTGTATCTTGTTATAACTACTCAACTAATCCCTTGTAGTAAAAACATTTTCTTAATAAAGTTATTCACCCAGCAAGATCTTAGTGGCTTTAAGGAGAGTTGGATAATGTCCATAAAGAGAATGATACTTAACTGTTGGATCAAGTGACCTCGAAATAGTTAAGAAGAGGGGGTTGAATTAATTATTATATGTCTTGACTAATTAAAAAATTATCTTTCTTAATGTTACTAGATTCAACTAGGTTTTTACTACAAAGTTAAGAAAGTAAAGAACAGAAACAGAAACTTAACCAAAAGTAAAAACGTCAATTAAAAGTACACAACGGAAATTAAATAGTGTAGGAAAGAAGAAGACCAACACAAGATTTATACTGTTTTGGCCACAATCCGTGTCTACATCCAGTCCCCAAGCAACCAACGGTTCTTAAGATTTCTTTCAACCTTGTAAAATCCTTTACAAACCAAAGATCCACAAGGGATGTACCCTCCCTTGTTCTCTTTGAACAACCAAGCGAATGTACCCTCCACTTGAACTGATCCACAAGAGATGTACCCTCTCTTGTTCTCAGTATAACAACCCAAGTAGATGTACCCTCTACTTGTGCCACAAAGGATGTATCCTCTAATGTGTTAGGACAAAGAATTCTCAGACGGTTAGTCCTTTTAATCTTTGTAAGGGAAAACAAAAGATATCTCAGGCGGTTAGTCTTTTGAAATCTTTTGTTTAAGGGGAAGGGAAGAATCAAAAGAATTCTTAGGCGGTTAGTCCTTTGAATTCTCTTGGAAAGAGAGAAGGGAGACACAAAAGAATTTGATTAGTTCTTCTATTCTTTTGGCAAAGGGAGAAGAGAATAAAAGATAGTACACTTTTGTTTTCTGCAGAATTTTCACTTGCAGAAAAACAAGGTTAGGAAAAACGAAACTTAGAAAGCTTTTTGACAAAGGAAGAACAAGAAGAGAGATGAGTAGAAAGGAATTCTTAGAAGTTTCTCAAAAAATTGTTAAAGAGTTGTAAAAGTTCTTTTTGAATGCAAGTCAAGGCCTTACTTTTATAGACTCTTCATGTCTGGTCAAGAAAACCATTGGAAGAGTTATAACCTTGAGAAAATCATGTCAAAAGTTACAACTTTTGACCTTTTATTCAAAATTTATCACTGGTAATCGATTACCATAATTATGTAATCGATTACACAATGTATTTTATGAAAAGTTGTGACTCTTCACAATTGGATTTGAATTCCAACGTTCAGATACACTGGTAATCGATTACCAATATAGTGTAATCGATTACACCATTTGAAAAATATTTTGGAACGTTGCAAATCAGTTAAAAACATTTTGAAATCAAATTTGGTCACTGGTAATCGATTACATGAAACTGGTAATCGATTACCAGAGAGTAAATACTCTGGTAACTTAGAAATTTTTTGAGAAAACTCTTTTGTAAAACAAAATTGTGCTATGTTTGGATTTTTGAAAAATACTTCCCTTGTGAAGTCTTGACTATTGCTTCTCGATTTCTTCTCTTGAATCTTGAATCTTGAATCTTGATCTTGATTGTTCTTGAATCTTGAATCTTAAAACTGAATTGTTCTTGAATCTTGATTCTTTGAGACTTGATTCTTGAAGCCTGATTCTTTGGAACTTGCTTAACTCTTGATTCTTTGGCATCATCAAAATAATCTTGGAAGTCATTGCTTCCATAATCTTCCCTTTTTTGATGATGACAATCCTAAAATCAAGAGGATACATACAAGTTTTGTTCTACCGTTCACTCATCTCTTTCTCCCCCTTTCTTTTTGAATTTATGCTTAATTTTAAAGCTTTGAAAATATAATATCTTGATTTCTAAAATACCCATTTTTCTCTCCCCCTTTGGCAACATCAAAAAGGCCAAAGTGCGTAAAATATGAATAATTTAATCATACACAAAGCATAATTTGTAAAACAAACATAAAAGATTCTAAAACATACATAAAGCAAAACATGAATAAAACCAAATTGTAATGCAAACCACTTAGTCATATATCACAAACCATAAATATCATGTTCAGTCATACTAAGCAAATATTAAAAGAAATACTAAGTGTTCAAATGTCATAATAATATAGCCAAATACACGACTAGAAATCAAAATACTATTAATAATAGTAATGTCTAAACTGATGGTGGTGGTGGAGGTAAATCAAGGCAGTCGCGAATGATGGTGACATCTTCTTCAACCCTTGTGATCCTTGAGTCCATTTCGTCGAATCGCGTGTCCACTTGTCGTTCCAAAGCATCAAACCTTTCACCAACATAAGTTTGAAGTCCATCAAACCTGTCCAAAATACTCTGAAGGAGAGAAGAGTCCCCTTCAACCGGTAATTATCCTTCATCATCATTTGGTTGAGCACCCTTTTTTACCCAAGAGCCATCACGCTTTTTGCGGTAACCAAAGGACGCAACCACAGCAGCACCGATCAAGAAAGATCTCTTGATTGGAACATAAGGTTCAGAATCAAGAGGGGTGTTAAAATGTTGAAGGAAAAGAGTGACTAAATGAGGATAGGGCAAATGAGCATTTAATCGCAATGCCTTATGCATGCGATATCAGACTAGGTGTGCCCAATCAATTTGTCGATCGGTATGAAAGGCCCACATGACTATAAGATCTTCTTCAGAAACCTGTGCAAGGTTTGAAGATCTTGGGAGTAAGATACGAATTAATAAGATAGTGAAGGATGTGGCTTTCAAGAGCCAATGAACCGGCAAGCAGCCTTCTGGTCATATCCTCTTGGTTGGTGCAAACCAACTGGCGGGCATCATGCACAGAAAAATCAAACTTCCAATCATGGTCCAGTGCACCTTCAAATGGTACACCGTCACTAGACAATTGGGTCAAATCATAGAAGAGGGATTAGTCAATGACCATCTTTATCCCATAGACCTCAAAAATCAAGGTACTTTCCTGAATTTCAAGGTTATAATAAAAAGCTTTTACCAATTCAGAATACACAGCCAGTTTTAAAGACATAAAGGGATTGAGATTTGAGTTTTGAAATGCTTGAATGCATTCAAAACTCTCATCAGAAAAGAAATCCATATCTATGAACTTAGGGTCAATGATAGAACGAGAGGAGAAGAGGTTTGTGTACCGTATACGTTGTTCTTCCGATGAGAACAATGAGGATGAGGAAATGGAGGAAGGAATTGGAGTATCATGAGCCTCGGAGTGCCGTTGGCTTCTACTTGAAGAACCCTTGCGCTTCTTCGATGGTTCCGCCATTTGAGAGACTTATTCGAAATTTCAATCAGTTAAAATGAAAGAGGATGAAAAAAGATGAATTTTGGGTTTTGTGGGACATGATTTGGATAAGAAATGAGTAAGTTATGGTTGAAATACGAATTGGGAACGAGGGTTCGCGAGAGGAATGAGAGGTTTAAGATTTCAGATTTTGAAATATGAATTTATAAGAGTAGGGACGCATTGTAATCAATTACAACATTTGGTAATCGATTACACTCTTTCTGACTGTCTTGTAATCGATTACAGTATTGTAGTAATCGATTACCAGAGAATATTTTAGCAAAACTTAAATGCTGAAGGAAATCTTAGGGTGAAAGGATTTGAGAGGGGGTCAAAATACTTTATATCTAAAAACTCTTATATGAAAATAAATATATATAACGTAATAGATTTTTTAACAACTTTATGAAAGATTTTTTTTAAAGCAAGTAATTCACATATCATACTCAAAATCATGCAAGAATCATAGACATCATCAAATATTTGTTTTCAAAAGAATAGACTTCATGTTAAAAAAAAAAACTCAATCAAACATATTAGCACAAACTCATTATAGCAATCAAACAAGACAAACAAATAAAATTTTGTTAGTCATCATATAAACAAGTTAAATGAAAGAAAAATTTCAATCAACTTAATTTAAAAGATAATGGTTTTGATGTTACCTTTTTCATGATTTAAGTGCCTAGATCTTTGAAAATGGAAGTCAGCCTTTTGTTTTTCTTACTTAAACTTCTTGAGAGATGTTTTCATCACTTTCATAGTCCTTGGATAGAAGGTTGATCTCCTTCTCCGAACCATCGGATGAGTCATTGTCATCCCAAGCAATATACGACTTCTTGGATCTTCTTTCTTTATAGCTTTTCTTGTCATTCTTCTCGGGCCATAACTCATTTGAGGGGCAGTTTGCCTTTATGTGACCATGTTGATTACACTTATAGCATTTAAGTGTAGGAGAAACTTCTTAGGATCTCTTCCCATTGTTGAAGTTATGGCTTTTCTCCATTCTTCTATTTTTGACGAATTTATGAAACTTCTTCACAAAGAGTGAGAAGTCCTCTTCATCATCAAATTCTTCTTCTTCTTCTTCTTCTTCTTCTTCTTCTTCTTCTTCCATTGAGGAGGAGGCTTTGAGTGCTATGCTTCTTTTCCTTTTGTCGGTCTCTTCATTTTGATTGAGACGTTGAAGTTCCATTTCATGTTCCTGCAATTTGCCAAACAAAGTGGCAAGAGACATAGAGGAAAGATCTTTACTTTCAGAAATGGCAGTTACCTTGGGCTGCCATTCCCTACTTAAGCATCTTAAAACTTTATTAATTAAATCTTCATTAGGGAAGGTTTTTCCTAAGGAGGCAAGATGATTGACTATGTGTGTGAATCTTTTCTGCATACTTTGGATGTTCTCATTAGGGTTCATCCTAAATAATTCATATTCATGTGTAAGGGTATTGACTCTAGATCTTTTCACATCAATGGTGCCTTCATGTGTAAGTTGGAGAGTATCCCACATCTCCTTTGCATTTGAATAGTTAGACACTCTAAAATATTCATCTATTCCTAGGGCAGAAGTGATGATGTTTTTTACTTTAAGATTATATTGGATTCTTCTTCTATCCTCTTTAGTCCATTTATCTCTAGGTTTTTTTGTTGTTGTGCTTGTGCTTGCATCTACTATGGTGGGTACATAAGTTCCTATTTCTATTGCTTCCCAAATGTTTAAATCTATGGCTTCAATAAAGATTTGCATTCAGGTTTTCCAATAGTGGTAACCCTCACCATTAAAGATAGGTGGCCTATGGATGGAATTTCCCTCGGGAAACAGAGAATTTGAGGAGGCCATGAATCTTGAAGTTGTGAAACTTTTCTTAAGATATCTGCTCTGATACCACTTGTTGGATCAAGTGGCCTCAGAATAATTAAGAAGGGGAGGTTGAATTAATTATCAATGTGTCTTGACTAATTAAAAAATTATCCTTCTTAATGTTACTAGATTCAACTAGGCTTTTACTACAAAGATAAGAAAGTAAAGAACAGAAACAAAAACTTAGCCAAAAGTAAAAGCGGCAATTAAAAGTACACAGCGGAAATTAAAGAGTGTAGGGAAGAAGAAGACAAACACAAGATTTATACTGGTTCAGCCACAATCCGTGCCTACATCCAGTCCCCAAGCAACCAACGGTTCTTAAGATTTCTTTCAACCTTGTAAAATCCTTTACAAGTCAAAGATCCACAAGGGATGTACCCTCCCTTGTTCTCTTTGAACAACCAAGTGGATGTACCCTCCACTTGAACTGATCCACAAGAAATGTACCCTCTCTTGTTCTCAGTATAACAACCCAAGTAGATGTACCCTCTACTTGTGCCACAAAGGATGTACCCTCCAATGTGTTAGGACAAAGAATTCTCAGGCGGTTAGTCCTTTGAATCTTTGTAAGGGGAAACAAAAGATATCTCAGGCGGTTAGTCCTTTGAAATCTTTTGTTTAAGGGGAAGGGAAGAATCAAAAGAATTCTCAGGCGGTTAGTCCTTTGAATTCTCTTGGAAAGAGAGAAGGGAGACACTAAATAATTCAAGCAGTTAGTCCTTCTATTCTTTTGACAAAGGGAGAAGAGAAGAAAAGATAACACACTTTTGTTTTCTGCAGAATTTTCACTTGCAAAAAAACAAGGTTTGGAAAACAAAATTTAGAAAGCTTTTTGACAAAGGAAGAACAAGAAGAGAGATGAATAGAAAGGAATTCTTAAAAGTTTCTCAAAAATTGTTAAAGAGTTGTAAAAGTTCTTTTTGAATGCAAGTCAAGGTCTTACTTTTATAGACTCTTCATGTCTGGTTAAGAAAATCATTGGAAGAGTTATAACCTTGAGAAAATCATGTCAAGAGTTACAACTTTTGACCTTTTATTCAAAACTTATCACTGGTAATCGATTAACATAATTATGTAATCGATTACATAATGCATTTTATGAAAAGTTGTGACTCTTCACAATTGTATTTGAATTCCAACATTCAAATACACTGGTAATCGATTACCAATATATTGTAATCAATTACACCATTTGAAAAATATTTTGGAATGTTGCAAATCAGTTAAAAACATTTTGAAATCAAATTTGGTCACTGGTAATCGATTACATGAAACTGGTAATCGATTACATGAAATTGGTTGAGTAAATACTCTGGTAACTTAGAAAATTTTTGAGAAAACTCTTTTGTAAAACAAAATTGTTCTATGTTTGGATTTTTGAAAAATACTTCCCTTGTGAAGTCTTGACTGTTGCTTCTCGATTTCTTCTCTTGAATCTTGAAATCAACTTCTCTTGAATCTTGAATCTTGAGTCTTGAATCTTGATCGATTGTTCTTGAATCTTGAAACTTAATTGTTCTTGAATCTTGATTCTTTGAGACTTGATTCTTGAAGCCTGATTCTTTGGAACTTGCTTAACTCTTGATTCTTTGGCATCATCAAAATAATCTTGGAAGT
The DNA here is from genome assembly GCF_000004515.6 of Glycine max. Taxonomy (NCBI): domain Eukaryota; kingdom Viridiplantae; phylum Streptophyta; class Magnoliopsida; order Fabales; family Fabaceae; genus Glycine; species Glycine max. The sequence continues at coordinate 35,379,679 of NC_038244.2, forward strand.
CATTGCTTCCACATTAACTTCGAATCATTGACCTCTTTTGTCAACTTGCATTTATTGTGAAAATGACCTCTAAAACCAGTTACAGCCGTTTCAAACATAATATGGGCAATTTCAAATTTATCAACTTACCATTGATAGCAACAACAGTCCACCAAAAGGCACAACATACACTAGATTAGCCCACATCCATAACAAACCAACATACCTGAAGGATTACGTGTGAAGGAGCCCAACAATCGTACTTAATTCCGTTAGCCTTGTTGCTTGTTAGGGGACAACTTCAGAACCACAATCAACCACAATCCAATTCTGTTATAACAGAATTGATATCATAATTAATATATGATATTTTAAACAAACACTATATAAAGGAATGCAGTGAATGAAATAAACACAGAACAATTTAGAAATACTTAGCTTATTTTCCTTAGCTTCTTCCTTTAGCTTATTGCTATCATTTTGGTCCGACCTGGCCTGTCTCAGCCAGCCACCATGCCAGACCACAATACCAAACAAACAACCATCGAACGTCTTGAGGAAGCAGTCTCACGACTGACTCAAGCCCAAGCCACCCTTACCCAAGGCAAAGCCACCCTTACACAGAACCACGCAACCCTCGCATAGACCCAAACCACCATGAACAACAAGATGAATTTCATGCTCGAGCATCTTACTGCTCTTACCATACATCCTTCCTCCCCTTAGCCCCCACCATCACCCACTATTTTAGCCTCACCATAAACCTCCAAACCCCATATGAAATTAGACGTACCTCGTTTCGATGGCCAAGACCCCGTCGGCTGAATTTTTAAAATCTGCCAATTCTTTGATTATAGTGGCATCCTTTTACATGGATGGACCAACATTGTCGTGGTACCAATGGATGACCCGCAATGGGTTCATCACGTCATGGCCAGCCTTGTTACAGGCTCTGGAATCGCGCTTTGCTCCCACCTTCTATGACGATCCACATGGGGCACTTTTCAAACTCCAACATAAGGGCTCAATGAATGAGTATCTTAGTGAGTTTGAAAGACTTGCTAATCGAAGTGTTGGCCTTGCTCCGCTGGCATTATTGAGTTTCTTCATTTCAGGTTTATACTCTGAACTCCGCAAGGAAGTCCAAGCTCTTCAACCTATCTCTCTCCTGCAGGCGGTGACACTGGCGAAGCTGCAAGAAGAGAAATTTCAGGACAAATGTCGTCACTCCCGACCTCCTCCGTCCCCTTCTCTTCAGTCTCAGACAGGCCCTCCGCATTACCTTCACCTTCGCGTCCACCTGTCAAATGACTGTTCGCGGAAGAATTGGCCCTTCGTCGTGACAAGGGTTTGTGTTACCACTGTGACAAGAAGTGGGTTCTCGATCACTAGTGTCAGCCACGACTTCATCTCTTGATTGCGGATGATGAAGAGGACTGCCCCAACTCTACCCTTTATCTCTAGACTTCAATACGAGCGATACCCTTCACCACGAGGACAATTTAGGTGTGCCCCAAATCAGTCTCAATGCATTATCAGGGATGCCCGCACCTAAGACCTTTCGCATTTATGGCACTGTCGCCCACCACCAGGTTGTGATTCTCGTTGATGGCGACAATACTCACAATTTCATCCAGGCAAGGCTCGCTGCCTTCCTTCATTTGGATACTTCCTCCATAGCCACGATACGCGTCATGATTGGTAATGGTAGCACCCTAGACTGCGACACCAAGTGCTCCTCGATACCAATCACCATCCAGGGCCACCCTTTCTCTGTTGATCTGTACACTTTACCCATAGGGGGCGCCGATATCGTCCTCGGCGTACAGTGGTTGAAGTTGCTAGTGCCTGTCACCACTGATTACTCGTCATTGACGATGACTTTCAATTATATGGGCCAACATATTTCATTACACGCAGATCCGTCTCTTTGCCCAAGCCAAGCTTCAGCCCAACAACTTAAATGTCTCACCCAAACTTATAGCATTTCTGCCTTATTTCAGCTGACCCATGTCCCTGACCCAACCCATCACCATTCATCAACTACATCTCCCTCAGAACCACATACACACCCATCAATAGACCATCTTCTTCGTTAATACGATGACATATTACAGGAGCCACAACAACTTCCCCCTCACCGCACAATTACCCATCGCATTCACCTTTTACCAAACTCGAGCCCCGTGAATGTCAAACCTTACCGCTACCCATACTCTCAAAAGAATGAATTGGAGAGGCAAGTTGTCGTAATGCTTGATGCTGATAGGATACGCCCAAGCCATAGCCCATTTTCCTCACCTATGCTCCTTGTTAAAAAGAAAGATGGAAGCTGGCATTGTTTTGTTGATTACCGAGCCTTTAACGCTATCACGATCGAAGACCGTTTCCCTATACCTACGATCAATGAGCTGCTCAAAAAAATTGTCCGCAAGTCATGGTTCTCCAAGCTTAACCTTCGTCAAGGTTTTCATCAAATTCGAATGCATGATGATGATATTCAGAAAACGGGGTTTCGCACACACCATGGTCATTACGAGTTCAAGGTTATGCCCTTTAGACTATGTAATGCCCCTTCTACATTTCAGGCGACTATGAACGACCTTCTCCGACCATTTTTGTAGAAATTTGTGGCTGTCTTTTTCGATGACATACTAGTATACAACCCCTCTTTCCTTTCACACCTCGAGCATATGGAAATAGTCTTCTCCACACTTTTGCGCGAAGCTTTCTTCCTCCGTCGAACTAAGTGTATCCTAGCCAAACAACAGCTGAGTTATCTTGGCCATATCGTCTCCCCCCATGGAGTGGCCCCTGACCTGCAGAAGATATAGGCTATGATCGAGTGGCCAACGCCAACTTCACCCTCAGAATTACGAAGTTTCCTGGATCTCACATGATTCTATCGTAAATTCATCATAAATTATGCCGCCACAGCAGCACCGTTAACGATCCTTTTGTGTAAGGACAAATTCTCATGGAGTCCCATGGCTCAAGAAGCTTTTCAACAGTTGAAAGTCATGATGACCCAAGCTCCTATCCTCGCCACTCCCGACTTCACAATTCCTTTTACCGTTGAGACAGATGCCTCTGGTACCGCCATAGGAGCAATTCTGCTTCAGAATTCCCACCCCATAGCCTTTTTCAGTAAACAATTGTGTCCTTGGTTGTAGAAAGCCTCCACGTATGTCCGTGAACTTCATACAATTATGACTGCAGAGCGCAAGTGGCGCCATTACCTCCTGGGTCATCCTTTCATCATCATGACTGATCACTAGAGTTTGAAGGATTTAATGTCTCAAGTCATTCAAATACCAGAGCAACAAGTCTACCTTTTGAAGCTACTTGGGTATGATTATACCATTCATTACAAACCAGGGTCTACCAATGTGGTTGTGGATGCATTATCCAGGATATCGGTAACACAAACCCTGCATTTATTGCTATCTGTTCCCCATTCTCTCTTTATGGAACAGCTCCGTCAGGCATGCCAAGAGAATTCCTCGTATCAGGAACTCTTTCGCCAGGTACAGTTGCATCCAGAAGATCACCCGAGCATCACTATTAAATAGGACCTTCTATTCTTCATGATAAAGTTTGGCTGCCCTCTGGTCATGCTCTCGCGAATCTACTCATGGACGAATTCCATCAAACTCCTCTTGGGGGTCATATGGGTGTTTCTAAAACACTTTGTCGCATCCAGCAGCACTTCTTCTGGCCGCACATGCGTCAAGATATCTGCCACCATGTTGCTCAATGCATAATCTGTCAATAAGTGAAATATGAGACTCGTAAGCCAGTGGGCCTGTTGCAACCTTTGCCTGTTCCTTCCGCTCTTTGGGAAGATTTATCTATGGATTTCATCACCGGACCCATTTTGGACCTCTTCCCCAACATTTCACAGCTCACAAAGTTGCAGTGTTGTTCTTAGACATAGTTTGTAAGCTCCATGGGTTTCCCCAAAGCTTGGTATCCGATCACGACCCCATTTTTATCAGTGCATTCTGGAGAGAATTGTTCCGCATGAGTGGCACTAAGCTTTGCTTGAGTACGGCCTACCATCCACAGACCGATGACCAAACTGAAGTCACAAACATAGTCCTCGAACAATATTTGCGCTCATTCCTTTATGACCAGCCTCACCACTGGTACAAGTTTCTATCCTTGGCCAAATGGTCTTATAATACTTTTGTACACACTGGCACGTGTTTCTCTCTGTTTGAAGTTACATATGGCAAACCACCATCGTCTCTTCCACTGTACCTTCCAGGCTCCTCCAAAATGGAAGTTGTGGACTTTATACTCTCTTCAGGGGCTGCCATGCATACTGTCCTCCAACGACGATTGCAGAAATATCAAGCTTCGATGAAGAGCAGGCCTGATGCCCATCGACGGGATATCATATTCGCTGTCGGCGACTGGGTTTATGTTAAACTCCGTCCATACAGGCAAACCTCAATCCAACCCACATACTCCAAGTTGTCCAAGAGATATTATGGTTCATTCATGGTACAAGCCCGTGTAGGAGCAGTCGCATACTGCCTACAATTACCCCCCAACTTCCAAAATACACCCTATTTTCCATGTATCCCTTCTTAAGCCCCATCATGGACCCATTCTAGCAGATCCATCAACCCTTCCCCCTTCTAGTATCGATAACCACCCCCTTGTACAGCCTCTCCAACTCTTGGATTGGAAGATGGACCTCAACACAGAACCACCCACCCAACAGGTCTTGGTGCAGTGGAATGGTTTAGCCCCGGAGGACACCTCGTGGGAACCATGACACACCATTAAGGTTGTTTATAACCTTAAGGACAAGGTTAATTTTCCACAGGGGGTATTGATAGCAACAACAGTCCACCAAAAGGCACAACATACACTAGACTAGCCCGCATCCATAACAAACCAACATACATGAAGGATTACGTGTGAAGGGACCCAACAGTAGTGCTTAATTCCGTTAGCCTTGTTGCTTATTAGGGGACAACTTCAGAACCACAATCAACCACAATCCAATTCCGTTATAACAGAATTGATATCATAATTAATATCTAATATTTTAAACAAACATTATATAAAGGAATTGCAGTGAATGAAATAAACACAGAACAATTCAGAAATACTTTAGTTTATTTTCCTTAGCTTCTTCCTTTAGCTTATTGCTATCATACCAAGAGTGAAAATGAACATGTATGGAAATGTCTAATGTGCTTGAATAAATAGAAAGGGAGAAGGCATTAAATGGAAATATGAAAATGAAAAATGTGCTTGGAGTTTTGAACTCAAAAAGTGTCCAGTGTCCAATACCTTGTCAATTTTCAATCTTTCTACTTTTTCACCTTCCGATTTTCGATCACTCCATCAAGCTCTACAAAGAACAACTCCACTTTTCACAGTGAATGAAAGAGATGTTTGTGAGGAAAGGGGGAAGTTTCAAGTTTGCACTTTGCTACTTACAATTTTCAGTTTTCATCACTGTGGCACTTGCAATAAGATAGTAATGTACTTCCATGCAGAATTTTGTTGTCAAAAACATGTCACTTCCGATATTCACATAGAACTATTATTTTACTACAGGTGGTGCTGTTGTTAAATTATGGTGCTTTTGAATAAATGAAAGGACAAACCAAATTTTCTGTTAGTAAGTGCACCCTATTAACTATTTCAAAAGAAGGTAACATTGGTTCCCACTAAGTAGTCCACTTTTTATGGTTCTCATATACCCCAATAAGAGCAATTTGTGGATTTAATATTTGGAAAATGTGATGCTATTTTTCCTACGTACATAAGCAGTTAAGCACCATGAAAATTCTATTGCCAATTTTTTTTCTATAATGGAAGTTTTGATTTTTTATTCCCCTTAATTTAAATTCCCCTTTTATTGTAAACTGGACTGACTTAAGCGTAAAACAAATAAAACTCAAGTTTTAGGTCTACTAATAAAAAAAACATTTACTATTAATTTTTGTAAAATAAAAAGACCTTATATGTTGGTAAGAAATTTATTTATATTGACAAAAAAGACTTATTATATCGCTATCAAATTTAAAGTAAAATATTTCCTTTAAATGATACTTTAGACATCATTTATCTTTGGACTGGTTCTGATTGTAAAAGATACTTAAAAGTTAACCAGCTATCATAAACCTTATCTGAAAAATTGGACCCCGACCAATTAAGGAATACAAGGCCTGAAACCTGTGGAGGAACAAATAGATTGATCAAGCTAATTGCTCCAGAAGTTCAATATTTTAAAAATGCATTTATGCATAACTAGCAAATCTGCCAAATCTATTGCTCCTAGCTAGCATCATTTATCAAACTCTCTTCAGCCATTTTTATAACACAAACTTCTTCCTTTAATGCATACCATTTTACAAGCCATTCTACTTTAATCTTAAAAAGATATACGCACTAACATCAAAAGCTATGCTCATGTAAAGTTTGTGTTTCCTTCGGCCACAACATCATCATATGTTCTTTAGCTCTGCTAGCTTAATTAAATTCAAATAAACATTATAATCCATGGAATCTAGAAGAAACAGCAAACCACCATTAGTGTATCTTTATTATTATTATTCAATGCTTTTGGTTCATAATCAATCCTGCACTAGTCTTGGAATAATTCCAATCCACCGTGCATCACTGACAATGCTTAAACAAATAACAATCATCGAAAGTTCTGATAGCTTTTTGGTGTACAATAATCGTACTCAAATTTGAACCTATAATCTCATATATATTACTCTAAACCCCTCACCACTAGACCAACCTAGTGGTTCAAAAGTTCTGATAGCGAGCACATATTGCCAACCATAAAGTTCAACATTTATAGTACAGAGAAGTCAAAAGTAGCAAATTATGATCTAGTTTAATTATGAATAAGCTAGAATACAATGCGTCAAGATTTGCTCGAGAAAATCCGATGATGAGATTGCACCGTAGCAGTGCATTAAATCACTAACTATTTATTCAAACACCTGTACTGGGAGCATTTTACAACAGGTAAACATACACCGCTAAATGTGTAATATTAACTTTTTTTACATAAATTTGTAATTTTCTGTTTAATTCTTATATAATATAATTAACTAATCATATTTTATTTATCTAAAAAAAATAATCCTATTTTATGAAGGGTTTCATTAAACCGGTTAGTGTTATTTAGATTATTATTTTTTTACAGCTTATTTAGATTATTATAGACATCTATAAATATATATTATAAAATTTGCTTGAAAAATGTGAAGTGTTAAACATTAAATTATACACACACAAAAAAAAATTAATTTATAGAAAAATTATTGCCTAGTGTGCTTCTCTTACACTGTAAAAATAATATAGTCATAATATGTTAAAATAAAGGAAACTATTAAATATGTAAACATAATATAATAAATTATATTTATCTACAAATGGAAAAGGTTTAATCACAATATGTTTTTTTTTTAATTTTCAATTAAAAAGAATACAAAAGTAGGGGGAAAAAGGTAGAATTTCGATCAACTCCATATTAGAAAAATAAAAGTGGAAATTTAAATGAAAGTACTCCCAAGTTATTCCTGAATTTTCTTACATATTTTAAAATCATAAATAAGGAGAATATTTGCTCCCTTAGACTAGTGCATAACAACATCCACCAAGGTCGTAAACCTCTTAGTATTGTCTTTAATTCTTACAGGTAAAAAAAATGCATAACAACATCCAAGGGATTTCATTAAGCAATCAATTCAAACATGCATTCCTTGAATATAAAAAAAATATTGAATTAAAAAAACATTCATTTCTCTTAATGATGAAAAGTTGAAAGCTAACTCATTCAATTGATATACGGACTCTTTGGTTCACAGGAAGAAAGGGGAGGAGAAGGAAGGGCATAGATTTTATTTAGACGATAGGTGTTTGGTTGAGAGGAAGGAGACAGAGGGAGTTTAATGGAGGGGAAGGAAGATAATCATTTTCTTGTTCATAGGGGGAGGGAAAAGATTTTAAAAGTAAATTTACTTGTATATCCTTATAATTTTAAATTTTAAAAGTAGAGATATTTTAGTAATTTCAATTGAAAAAATTTAAATCCCTTACCCCCCCCCCCCCCCCCCTCAGCCAAGTAATAATTTTAACTTGCAAAGTATACGATATAAAAAATTTAGGATATTTTAAAATCAAAAGGAAAATTTTTTTGTTCTAAACCCACCTCTCTGGTTGCTACAAGAGTGGAGGGGCTAGTTCTGGAGATTCTTTAACGTGAGAGAAAGAGGTTATGAAAGAAAATTTAGGATATTTAAAAATAAAAAAAAAATTAATTATTAAGTGCTTGTAATTAATTATGATATAATAGGTTATTATATTTATGCCTATGTTATGCATATGTCATGTTTTATATATGTTTTGACGAGTTTTAGGGTGTTTGGACCTAAGTGGATGGGCCTTGAGTCATGAGAAAGGGATTGTTGGACCTTGTGGCCTCAATAAATTAAGAGGGATAGATTTAGAATGCAGAAGAAACATCAATCAATTTAATAATGTTCTTTAATCATGCAAGACACAATTGATTGCAACAAAATAAATAAGATAAGATAAGAGAGAATGCAAACATAGTTTTATACTGGTTCGGCCACTTCCCGTGCCTACGTCCAGTACTCAAGCAACCCACTTGAGATTTCCACTATCTTTGTAAAACTCCTTTTACAAAGTCTGAACCACACAGGGACAACCCATCCCTTGTGTTCAGGAATCCTTACAACTCAAGAGACCCTTGGTCCCTTAATCAATTTCATTGAGTAAGAAGAATGGAAGAAGAATTCTCTCTTCAAGAGAAGAATATTACAATGAAGATCTGATGTGAACCTGAGTAGGAGCGGATCGCTTGATACAGGCTGTAGAGTTTTGAATGACGCCACTTCCAGTGAAGGAAGATAAGTCAGGATAGACGCCACTTCCGGTGAAGGAAGATAAGTCTGGGCAGACGCCACAAGGATTACCTTGATAAGTCTGATAATTGGTTCAACAAGGAACCCAGAGAGAAACTCTCACCAAATTTTATCAAATGCCAAAAGTTTTTTTTATTGAAAATAAAAATCAATACTTATAGTGTATCTGAACAAAAAGATAAAAATAGACATGGGCCTTTTAAACAGTTTGGGCCAAAATTACAATAAATAAAAATTATAACTAAATAGAACATATTTATTATGGGCCTTCAGCATCAATTAATAGTCTTGATAGTGTCTCTGCCTCTGGGCCTTCATCCTTCTCCACTTGGGCCTTTAGCCTGTATTACAATGAAGATCCATGGATGAACTCTTAATGGATTTGCAAGTGTTTGCCCAAGAGTTCTTGAGAGAGCATTTGACAATGAAGTTCTCTTGGAATCTCTCTCATTTTCTTTTGAGAGGATAAGACATTCTGGACCAGCAAAACTCTCCTAATCTTTTGAGAGGATAAAACTTTTTGGGCAATGAAAATTCTCTCTTAAAATTCGTGCCCAAGTCACCTATTTATAGGCCTTTGATGGCCATTCACAAATCCAACGAAAATATGTGACTGTTGGTAGATTTTCTGAAAATTCTCCACTGGTAATCGATTACAATGTCTGTGTAATCGATTACACAGTTATAATTTGAAGGCTCAAGACTTTTGAATTTTAATTTCAGGAGTTGTTACTGGTAATCGATTACAGACATATGGTAATCGATTACATGTTGAAAATTCAAATTCAAAACTCTTTACAACAGCTATTTCTCAACCCTGTCTTCTGGTAATCGATTACACTGCCTAGTAATCGATTACCAGAGCCTTGAATGTCTTGAAAGCACTTTGTTTTAAGGCAAGGCTTGAGCTTGAGTTAATCTTGAAGCAAGGCTTTGTTTGTTGAAGCAATCTTGTATTAATCTTGAAGCCATGCTTATCCTTTGAAGCAACTTTGTTTGATTCTTCTTTTGACATCATCAAAATCAAGTATACATACATTCACAGGGATGGGTGAGTTTAGTGAAATGTGGGGATGCAAAGAAAAGGAAGTGAAAAAGTCATAAACTCCTTACAAACCCTTTGTAAATATGAACCAAAACAAAAATCCTCTCATTTCACTCTATTTTTCCTCTAAGACAACCCACCATCAAAGAGTGTGAGACCTTGAATTTCACTGACTTATGAAGGGACCTTGTAGCAATGTTCTTTTCGAGTTTTGAGACTAGTTCAGTGGTAAGGAACTCTCCTCCTTCCCATCTCATCTTCTATTTTCATTTTTCCCTAGGGAACCCATGGGGTTCCATGGAAAAAGCTTAGTTTTTGGGTTTAGATCTAACTTTGGATTGGTTTTAGGTATGGATAGTGCCCTTGTAGTGTGAAGTACTAGTGGAGTTGAGGAAAGCTTCATCATTGGACCCAAAGTTCCTTCATTTCCTTATTCTTTTTCACAAAGTCATCTTTTGAGTTTGAATAAGTAAGGAAAGCTTTATGCTTATATTTGCTTTGGATTGGTTTAAATGTTGTTTCAGAACGAACCACGTTGTTTAAAAATGGAAGTTTAAGCATTTGAGGTTTTTAGTTTTGGAATTGGGGTCTTTGATTATTTGATATTGATGAAAAGTTCCAATTTGTAAAGAGTTTTAATGTTGTTTATGCATTGGAATTGATAAAAAATTGTTTGGGTTTGTTTTGGGATGATTTGGACACCATGAGAGGTAATTTTATAGAATTTCTAAATTCTGCAAAATTGCATCCAATAATTAGTTTTGCATTCAATGACCAGTTCTACGTCCAATGATCAATTTTGCATCTAGTGACTGGTTTTGAGTCCAGTGACTAGTTTTTGGTGTGGATGTGATTAATATTTGTTTTCCTTGAATAAATTATTTGTTTTGAATGCATGGCTAATTTGTGGTGGATTTAACTAATATGAATGGATTGAGTAGTTAATGATGGATGATATGAATATTGTTTGATGTTGATAAGATGATGATGATAATGGATGATAACCTTGTTGTGCAACCATCCATATGTGTTGAAAGGGTTAGTTATGGCCTCTGGGAAGGTTTTTGTTGAAAAGAAAATGATATACTGGAGAGGGTGAGTTCTACACCAAAATTTCGCCTCACTAAAGCGACTCTAAGGTCTTTCCTAGTGGGGTATTTTCCCAAGTACCACCCCTAGGTTTTAACTATCAATGACATGTCGGAGTGTTGAGAACTACTTTCCAAGAGGTTTAGTGACTTTTCGTTATATATGGGATGAATTGTTGTTGATGTTGAAACTTGGATCCTTGAGATAAACCATCAGTGAGATAATGGGTACGGAGGTGTCGTATATTAAACCTCAAGGAGCCTAAGTACAATTGTTATGAGTAGGCACATAAGTTTAGGGTGTTAAGAAGGCCCTCAACCTAGTGTTGGAGGTTACTGGTGGTGGCTAACGGTGAAAGGGCCTATAGAATAGATGAACAGGTACACTCCTAGATAGGTTAAGGTTAATGCATACCTTACTAAGGTAAGTCACTACCCACACTTATCTATTTTTTATAAAATCACACTTCCTCCGCAAGATTAATCTGGGCCTTCCCGAATGGTCAGATCATATAGTGCGATTATGTTAAGGGATGTGCTTAGGTTATACGCTTGGCCACGG